>NC_064639.1:938441586-938744616 GCF_023864345.2 Schistocerca serialis cubense | reverse complement strand
GTAAACAGTAATAAAATCCTAAACTCAGATTGGAATGTATACCGCAGAGACAGGCTGGACAGTGAAGGGGAAGGCGTGTTTATAGCGATAAGAAGTGCAATAGTATCGAAGGAAATTGACGGAGATCCGAAATGTGAAATAATTTGGGTGAATGTCACGGTTAAAGCAGGCTCAGACATGGTAATTGGATGTCTCTATAGGCCCCCTGGCTCAGCAGCTTTTGTGGCTGAGCACCTGAAGGATAATTTGGATAATATTTCGAGTAGATTTCCCCACCATGTTATAGTTCTGGGTGGAGATTTTAATTTGCCGGATATAGACTGGGAGACTCAAACGATCATAACGGGTGGCAGGGACAAAGAATCCAGTGAAATTTTTTTAAGTGCTTTGTCTGAAAACTACCTTGAGCAGTTAAACAGAGAACCGACTGGTGGCGATAATATATTAGACCTTCTGGTGACAAACAGACCCGAACTATTTGAAACAGTCAACGCAGAACAGGGAATCAGCGATCATAAAGCGGTTACTGCGTCAATGATTTCAGCCGTAAATAGAAATATTAAAGAAGGTAGGAAGATTTTAGCAAAAGTGACAAAAAGCAGATTACAGAGTACCTGACGGCTCAACACAAAAGTTTTGTCTCGTTTTGTCTTGAAAGGGTACAGTACCGCCCAACATTGAAAATAGGTACGAAATTCTTGTCAGAACAACACATTTTTTGTGTAAAAGTAACTCAATTTCAATTAATACAGCGAAGCCGGATACCAGTGTGGGAAAGAATGACAATTTATTTATTTAATTGATCACATGTGCACTCCCTCAAAATAAATCCCTACATCCAGTTTGGTGAGATCTGTGAAAGGAATGAATGTATGGTCGTCTGCTAACCACAGATAGTGAATCGGAATATATGATCATCTTTGAGTCGATCCTTTGGCTACCTTTGGTGAGACCAAAGAGATGGAAGTTACCAGAGCTTTGAGCGTCTGAAATGTGGCTGACCAATAAGGTAGCAAGGTGCTTCTCCCACTTCGAGAGAGGTGCGAGAGAATCGGAATACGGCCATGTTTCAAGCACTCTGCCGCTGAACCTTCTGCTGTAAAGACCTGTTTTTTTGTTGTGCTCCGTAATGAAAGAGTGGAGGCATGGTATGGATGTGGAATATTTAAGAGTAGTTAGAATTAATAATTTCTCTTTCACAGGACCTTTTGTGGGAAAAATTACAAAGTGAGGCAGGTAATTTTAAGGGGATTGTAGTAAACCAACGGTCACAAAGAGCCCACGTGTAGTTATAAGTTGAGATACTTCCGTGAGCTTAAGCTGAAATATTTAAGAATTAATTGCGTGTGTACAATAAGCTGAAATATCTAAGAATTAATAGCGTGTGTACAATAAGCTGAAATATTTAAGAAATAGCGTGTGTATCATAAGTTGAAGTATTTAAGAAATATCATTACGTGTGACGCTAAATTTAAACTCTGAGAGAGAGAGAAGGTGAGTCGGCCGTTTTTCCAGCAACGCCACTTGGCTTGCATTGCACAGGAAGACGTGCGTTTATCTCCAGAGTTCACAGTAGGAAAGTAGAATTACAAAGTGGGGCAGTGTCGTGTGAAACTGGGATAAATATTGATTGAAGTGGGAAAGCGGAAAGTGATGAAGTTGTAACCGTTCTTTGTGTAATATTTCATATTGTTGTGTTGTGTATGTCTTGTAATTTGGGTATGTGTGTTTTGCATGGGAGTAGCAAGGTAGTTTCGAAAGATTTGTGGGTATGCCTGTTCCTTCTGTATCGCTCGATCTGGAGGAAAGTTTCGTGAGGATTATTGTGAGAGGCGAAGTGTGAGGTATAATAAAAGATCCACCATCCGAACCAGGGAGTGCACTGTTGCGGTAAATAGATTACGAGACCATAGTATAGAGATTCACTAACGTAAAGCCATGCCCACTGGGCGGAATTTCTCATGTGATTTTGTTGTAGGTTGTAGAATTTGTGTGTTTAGGAATAAATCAAATAGTGAAAAGAAAGAGATTGGTGGCCTTTTTCATTAAATTGTATGTTATCGTAATGTCCCGAATTTATATAAAAGCCGTTAAATCAAAGACAAAAGGTAAATGTGGTATTGCCAGTGCGTAGTGTACAGTCAGAGTTCTATAAATCACTGATAGTCAGATGCGTGTTTCCGTTGCGTATTATTCATACAGGTGGATAATTTGTAACTAAATAGTAAGATACGAGAATTCATGTTGCTCGATAAATTAAGGAAGAATCCACTCGCTTGGCAAACCACTCATCTTGCAGGCCTGACTGCTTGATGCCATAGTATGAGAAAGGCAAGTGGGTGCCTCTCAGTCTCAAGTACAGATAGTTTTGAGGATCAGTGGACAAAGTTCAGAACTATCGTACAATATGCGTTAGATGAGTATGTGCCAAGCAAGATCGTAAGAGATGGAAAAGAGCCACCGTGGTACAACAACTGAGTTAGAAAACTGCTGCGGAAGCAAAGGGAACTTCACAGCAAACATAAACATAACCAAAGCCTTGCAGACAAACAAAAATTACGCGAAGCGAAATGTTATGTGAGGAGGGCTATGCGAGAGGCGTTCAATGAATTCGAAAGTAAAGTTCTATGTACTGACTTGGCACAAAATCCTAAGAAATTTTGGTCAAAGCGGTAGGTGGATCAAAACAAAATGTCCAGACACTCTGTGACCAAAATGGTACTGAAACAGAGGATGACAGACTAAAGGCCGAAATACTAAATGTCTTTTTCCAAAGCTGTTTCACAGAGGAAGACTGCACTGTAGTTGCTTCTCTAGATTGTCACACAGATGACAAAATGGTAGATATCGAAATAGACGACAGAGGGATAGAGAAACAATTAAAATCGCTCAAAATAGGAAAGGCCGCTGGACATGATGGGATACCAGTTCGATTTTACACAGAGTACGCGAAGGACCTTGCCGTCCTTCTTGCAGCGGTGTACCGTAGTTCTCTAGAAGAGCGTAGCGTTACAAATGATTGGAAAAGGGCATAGGTGATCCCCGTTTTCAAAAACGGACGTCGAACAGATGTGCAGAGCTATAGACTTATATCTCTAACGTCGATCAGTTGTAGAATTTTGGAACACGTATTATGTTCTAGTATAATTACTTTTATGGAGACTAGAAATCTACTATGTAGGAATCAACATAAGTTTCGAAAAAGACGGTGGTGTGAAACCCAGCTGGTGCTATTCGTCCACGAGACTCAGAGGGCCATAGACACGGGTTCACAGGTAGATGCCGTGTTTCTTGACTTCTGCAAGGCGTTCGATACAGTTCCCCACAGTCGTTTGATGAACAAAGTAAGAGCATATGGACTATCAGACCAATTGTATGATTGGATTGAAGAGTTCCTAGATAACAGAACGCAGCATGTCATTCTCAATGGAGAGAAGTCTTCCGAAGTAAGAGTGATTTCAGTTGTACCACAGGGGAGTGTCATAGGACCGTTGCTGTTCACAATATACATAAATGACCTTGTGGATGACATCGGAAGTTCACTGAGGCTTTTTGCAGATGATCAGTAGTGTATCGAGAGGTTGCAACAAAGGAAAGTTGTACTGAAATGCAGGAGGATCTGCAGCGAATTGACGCATGGTGCAGGGAATGGCAATTGAATCTCAATGTAGACAAGTCTAATGTGCTGCGAATACATAGAAAGATAGATCCCTTATCATTTAGCTACAATATAGCAGGTCAGCAACTGGAAGCAGTTAATTCTATAAATTATCTGGGAGTACGCATTAGGAGTGATTTAAAATGGAATGATCATATAAAGTTGATCGTCGGTAAAGCAGATGCCAGACTGAGATTCATCGGAAGAATCCTAAGGAAATGCAATCCGAAAACAAAGGAAGTAGGTTACAATACGCTTGTTCGCCTACTGCTTGCATACTGCTCAGCAGTGTGGGATCCGTACCAGATAGGGTTGATAGAAGAGATAGAGAAGATCCAACGGAGAGCAGCGCGCTTCGTTACAGGATCATTTAGTAATCGCGAAAGCGTTACGGAGATGATAGATAAACTCCAGTGGAAGAATCTGCAGGAGAGACGCTCAGTAGCTCGGTACGGGCTTTTGTTGAAGTTTCGAGAACATACCTTCACCGAAGAGTCAAGCAGTATATTGCTCCCTCCTACGTATATCTCGCGAAGAGACCATGAGGATAAAATCAGAGAGATTAGAGCCCACACAGAAGCATACCGACAATCCTTCTTTCCACGAACAATACGAGACTGGAATAGAAGGGAGAACGGATAGAGGTACTCAAGGTACCCTCCGCCACACACCGTCAGGTGGCTTGTGGAGTATGGATGTAGATGTAGATGTAGATAATTTACCATAGGTAATTTACATAATAGTAATAATACCAGAAATTATCATAGGCGGCAGATAAAAGTGCGTTTTGCCAGCATCATGGCTACTTGAACAAGAAGAAAGAATCCAACAAAAAGTCTTTGATAATAATAATCCTTCCTATAATTAAAAGATATCATTGTTTTCATTCTATTTTCTGCGGCTTGTGAAGATACTGTTTACTGTCTCTGCACTAGTAAAATCAAGCTGTTTCTCTGACAACACACTTGCCTCTCACGATATCTCATATTTAGAAAAATAAAAAAAAAATTGTTTTTATCGACTATAAAATGGGGGGATGGATGCCAGAAGAGTCTGCGCCGAAATATTGTGGCAGGAAGTTAAAATCATCCAACAGTTCTCCCGAAATTTTGTGGAACAAGCGTGGTATCAACTGCAGCAGAAAATAGCATCAAAATAGCATCAAAATTAACAGCAAACCAATACCGACAACAATAGTTTAGGTATAAATGCCGACGTCGCAATGAGAATATGAAGACAAAGTAAATGGTGATACTGAATGGTTAATTCAGTACGTAAAAGAAAATCTGAATCTAATAGCAGGAAGGATTAGAATGTGATTGTCAAATACACTAAAGTTCCAAACAAACTATTATACGCATGCGTATGCAAATAGAGAGATACGTAAACAGGCAGAATACGGCGCTGCTGTTGGCAACGTCTATATAAGACAACAAGTTTATGGCGCGGTTGTTACATCGGCTACTGCTGCTACAATCGCAGGTTATCGGGATTTAAGTGTTCAAATGGTTCAAATGGCTCTGAGCACTATGGGACTCAACTGCTGAGGTCATTAGTCCCCTAGAACGTAGAACTAGTTAAACCTAACTAACCTAAGGACATCACACACATCCATGCCCGAGGCAGGATTCGAACCTGCGACCGTAGCGGTCTCGCGGTTCCAGACTGCAGCGCCAGAACCGCGCGGCCACTTCGGCCGGCAGGATTTAAGTGTCTGATCATTGTGTTGAAGTCGGTACACGAGCGATGGGACACAGCAACTCCGAGGTAGCGATGAAGTGGGGATTTTCCCGTACGACCATTTCACGAATGTACCGTGAATATAAGAAATCCGGTAAAACATCAGGTCACCGACATCGCAGCGGCCGGAAAAATATCCTGCAAGAAACGGAGCAACGACGACTGAAAACAATAATTCAGCGTGACAGAAGTGCAATCCTTCTGCAAATTGCTACGGATTTCAATGCTGGGCCATCAACAAATGTCAGCGTGCGAGCCATTCAACGAAACATCATCGATATGGGCATTCGGAACCGAAGGCATACTCCTATACAATTGATGACTGCACGACACAAAGCTTTACGCCTCACCAGGGCACGTCATCACCGACATTGGACTGTTGATTACTGAAAACATGTTACTTGGTCGGAGAGCCTCGTTCCAAATTGTATCAAGCGGATGGACGGAGAAAAACCAATTGCGTTTTATAATAAATTTCAGATAGTAATAGTGATTACCCTGTTCAGGAATCACAAGAGGGGGAGGTACACCTGGAAAAGGCCGGAAGATAAGTGGATATTTCAGTTGGATTACATAATGAATAGCTCATTAGGCAGTTTAGCTGAAGAGGAATGGACATCTCTAAAAAGGGCAATCACAGATGTTGGAGATAAAACGTGGGTACAAGGAAGGTAACTGCGAAGAAACCATGGGCAACAGAAGAAGTACTTCAGCTGATCGACGAAAGAAGGAAGTACAATATTTCTGGAATACAGAAATAAGTCACTCAGGAACAAAAGGAATAGGAAGTGCATGGAAGGCGAAATGGCTGACTGAAAAACGTGAAGAAATCGAAAAAGTAATGAATGTTGGAAGGACTGACGCAACATAGAGAAAAGTCTAAATAAATTAAAAGCAAAGGCGATAATATTAGGAGTGCATCAGGGATCTCACTGTTAAATGCAGAGGAGAGAGTAGATGGCTGAAAGAATACATTGAGGGCCTCTATGAGGGAGAGAACTTATTTGGTAACAAAAGAAGAGAAGGAATCTATAGGGAAGAGATAGAAGATCCAATTTCAGAATTAGTACTTAGAAGAGCTCAGGAAGTTTCAATATCAAACAAAGCAGAAGGAACAGCTAACATTCCATCAGAATTTCTTAAATACAACGATTATTCAGGTTTGTGTGTAGAATGTATGAGACTGGCGGTATGCCATCAGACTTTCGGAAAACCCACACAATTTGTGAGATTGCAAGAACCGACAGTGCGAGAATTGTCCCAGAGTCAGCTTAACAGCTCATGCATCCATTTTGCTGACAAGAATATTGATAAGGCCTTAACAAGGACGTTAATTAATGAGAGGACACAATCAGTTGGTCGTAATAGATGGACTGAATAACGATTCGACCATTTTTTGTCTCTTTAAAATAGTATTTTCACAAATTTACTACACAGTAAAGCAAACCGATGTGTAACAAATTTTCATAAGTTCCTTTCTCTTGACAATAAACGTTTACTTGCTGCAAGAACTTGTTTTTCTTCTCATATTAAGGCAGTGCAGCATTAGAAAAGGGTAACTCACAGTGAGAATCCAAATTTTGCGTTACGTTCCAAACGTATAACAAGAAGCAGTTTACCAATTTCAGACACTAATTTTTTTCTATCTGGATCAATGAAAGTCTACAACTATGCTCACACACGTTATGAAACCAGATTCGTATTATGTTACAGAAGTTTTACAGTAAGTAGTTTACTAATTCTAGCCTTAAATCTTTTCCTACAAAAGCAGTGCAACTCTACAGCAAGGTTCACTTACATTAAGAAACCAAATTTGCATTATCTTACAAAGCTATGCAAAAGCAGTTTACTCACTACAGGCATTATTTCTTTTCTTATTAAACGGAGCAATATACTCTTTATCCTTCCAAAATTTCGAGCGAAACAATTAACTCAGATGCTCTTTAGATCACAATAAATTATGAGGAGCCATCTGAGAGTGCTCGCGGACGGCACGTTAACACTCCAAGATAGACCTCGGGCACCCGATACGTGGCAACAATGTGTGTGGTTATCACTGGTTCAAAATGGTTCAAATGGCTCTGAGCACTATGGGACTTAACAGCAATGGTCATCAGTCCCCTAGAACTTAGAACTACTTAAACATAACTAACCTAAGGACAGTAAACAACACCCAGTCATCACGAGGCAGAGAAAATCCCTGACCCCGCCGGGAATCGAACCCGGGAATCCGGGAGTTATCACTGGCTTAACTAAAAACTCACATTAATAAATCAGGGAAAAAACAATAGTTCATTGGCCCATGTCATAAAACACTGTGCTAAAGGTTAGAGTAGAAGCCAGCACGTGAAATTTAACAGCATCAAGAACTTTGATCTCCAAAAAAATTTCATATCAAAATTAATCTAGCGTGCTCGGTCTCTTATCAGAGTTAAACACGTCCACTACCGATTACCTCAACGTGAAAAAATGCTTGGCTAGAGAATTTGATTAAAACATGTCAATAAGTAACAAGGTTTTCGATACGTCTGAAGGGTGACTAATGCAGCTGTTAACTGAAACTTGGCAAGAATTACAAATCACTAATGCTTCCGCAGAACGATTGTTACTACTACAAGAGGGAACTCCGTTCTTGATAAACAAAAGCTGGTCAAAATCAATTAATACATACAGGTCGCAAGACCCTTTATAAAAATAGACACCAATAACACTAAGACTAAACCTAAACGATCTACCCACGGTATTGGACTTTTTTTAGTTTAAGAAGCATTAACCACAACAAATCCACCAGTTTGGATGCGAAGGAGAGGGGTCAGCACTTCTGACGAAAGTTCAGAATCAGAGATTACCAAAGAAGGGCTGTAAAACTGAAGACAAGGGGTTCAGCACCAAACAGACAAGAAGCCCCGGCCAAGGCGAGAGTCACAGAAATACCAAAGAAAGATCATCGTCAAAAAAGGAAGTGGCAGATGCCAAGTTCTTCTCTCTGTCTCTCTCTCTCTTTTTTTTGAGTCCCTCAGTGTTCTGACTTACGACTGGATTGATGCAGCCCACCACGAGTTCCTCTCCTGTGCCAACCTATTAACCTCACGTAGGACTTACAACCTACACCCTCAATTATTTGCTAGATACATTCCCATCTTTGTCTTCTTGTCCAAATTTTACCCTCTTCAGCTCCCTCTAGTACCATGGAAGTCATTTCCCTGTCATCCTGCCCCGTCTCCTTGTCAGTGCTTTCCACATATTCCTTTTCCTTCTCAATTCTGCGCAGAACCTATTCATTCCTTACCTTATAATTACTACTAATTTTCAACATTCGTTGTAACACTACATTTCAAATACTTCGATTCACTTCTGTTCTTTTTTTCCCGCAGTCCATGTTTCATTACCAAAAAATGTCGTGCTCCAAACGTACGTTCTCAGAAATTACATCCTCAAATGAAGGCTAGTGTTTGATACTAGTAGACTTCTCTTGGCCAGGAATGCCCTTTTTGCTAGTGCTAGTCAATATCTAGTGTGCTCCTTCCTCCATCCGTCATTGGTTATTTTGCTGCCTAGGTAGCGTAGTTTCTTAACTTCATCTACTTCGTGTCCATCAATCCTGATGTCAAGTTTCTCGCTGTTCTCATCTCTGCTACTTCTCATTACTTTTGTCTTTCTTCGATTTACTCTCAACCTATATTCTGTACTCACTTGACTGTCCATTGCATTTAGGAGCTCATCTAATTCCTCTTCTCTTTCAGTCAAGATAGAAATGTCAAAAGCGAATCATATGCTTGATATTCTTTCACCTTATCTCTCCCTACAGCCTACCCCTATTTTTCTCAGAATTTCAAACATCTTGCACCATTTTACATTGTCTCATGCTTTCTACAGGTCGACGGATCCTATGAATATGTTTGCTTTTTCTTTAGTCTTGTTTTCATTATCAACGGCAACGTCAGAATTGCCTCTCTCGTCCCTTTACTTTTCCTAAAGCCAAACTGATCGTCACTTTGCGCATTCTCAATTTTCTTTTCCATTCTTCTGTGTATTATTCTTGTAAGTAGCTTCGATGCATGAGCTGTTAAGCTGATTGTGCGATAATTCTCGCACTAGTCAGCCCTTGCAGTCTTCGGTATTGTGTGGATGAATTTCTCCGAAAGTCAGATGGTATGTCGCCAGATTCATACATTGTACACATCTGTCTTCGGCCAAGCATGGCAAGCAAGCCGGGCAAATGTCAGTTCAGACTACTCATAAAACGGCTGACAAGCCGCAATCAGTGCCGCTATGCTCTATGCAACCAACAGCACTAGCAGACGGGTCACGATGCTGGAACATGCGCATGCCGGGAAAGCTGGTCATGCTAAACATAAAACGCTCTGTCCCGTGAGCCGTCCTCTGCGAGACTCCACACCAGCCGCGCCCGACTGTCACCTCCGCCGTTAATCCGCGAGAGGGCGCTAGCTACGCAGATACACAAAGATGGTGCTCAAGTTCGCCGGTTACGAGATATCGACCTCACCATATGGCTCGGATAGCATATAGCGGAATGTAAAAGAAAATTAACGATCTCTTAGATGATGATCAGTTTGGCTGTAGGAAAGGTAAAGGCATCAGAGAGGCAGTTCTGACGCGATTGATAATGGAAGCAAGCCAGAAGAAAAAAAGAAGACGTTAATGGGATTGTTCAACTTGGAAAAATCGTTCGACAATATTAAATTTTGCAAGATATTCAAAATCCTTAAAAATGTACGGGTAATAGGAAAACACGGAAAGTATACAATATGCTAGAACTCAAAGCGAAAAATGAGAGTGCAACACAAAGAACAAATTGTCGGATTAAAAAGAGTTTAAGAAAGGGATGTGGTCTTTCACCCCTACTGTTGAATTTACTCGAAGAAGCCATGATGAATATAAAAGAAAGGTTCAAGAGTGTGATTCGCTGATGACATCGCTCTCCTTAGTGAAAGTGAAGAATAATTACAGGATCTGCTGAATGGAGTGAACAGTTTAATGAGTGTTATATATGGATTAAGAGTGAATCGAAGAAGGATTAAAGTAATGAGAAGCAGTAGAAATGAGATAAGCGAGAAACTTGAGATCATAATTGATGATGACGAAGTAATTAAAATTGAGTAATTCTGCTACTTAGGCATCAAAATAACACATGAAGGACGGACAATGGACATAAACAGCGGGTCAGCAATGAGCAAAATAGCATCCCTGGCCAAGAGACGTCTGCTAGTACTAAACGTAAGTCTAATTTTGAATAAGAAATTTTCAGAATGCACGTTTGGACTCCATTATTGTGTGATAGTGAGATACGGACTGCGGGAAAACCGGAACAGAAGAGAACAGAAGCATTTGAGAGGTGGTGCTATAGAAGAATGTAAAAAATTAGGTGGACTGATGAGGTAACAAGTGAGGAGGTTCTTCGCAGAACCAGCGAGGAAAGGAATTAATGGATAAAGCTAATGAGAAGAAGGAGATGTAGATGCTCAAAACAACAGAGGAAGACAGAGAGTAGAATAGATCTATTTATTTATTTACACGGAAAGGTCCGTAGGACCAAATTGAGGAGCAAATCTCCAACGTCATGGGACATGTCAGTAAATGAAATTACAACATAAAAGAGATAACAGATAAACATAATTGAAGGAATTCATCTACAGAATAGAAGGAGTGACTAATGAGGAAACTCTTCAGTTTCCAATTGAAACCGCGTGGGTTGCTGGTAAGCTTATTGAAAATGGATGCAGCAGTACACTGCACAACTTTCTGCACAAGGATTAAGGAAGACCGACCCAAATGCAGGTTTGATTTCTGCCGCGTATTAACAGAGTGGAAGCTGATTATTCTTGGGAATAAGTTAATAATGTTAGCAAGAAATGGCAGTAAGGAATATATATATAGAGAGGCCACTGTCAAAATACCCAGACTAGTGAACTGGGGTCGACAAGAGATTCGTGAACGTACACCACTTATTGTACGAATTTAATGGATAAAGATGATGAGAAGATGGAGATGTAGGTGCTAAAAACAATAGAGGAAGACAGAGAGTAGTATAAATAATTTTTATACTACTTTCTACAGTACCCATTGTTCTTCCACAGGGTTCAAGCTGTCTCAATACTAATTTACGTGGAAAATGATACAGTTTTAGTCGTGAAAACGTAACAGAATTACCTTCCCACGTATTACGGTATGTTTTAGTACGGAAGCTATGAACTTAGGCCATGAACTGCACAATTAGAAACTGGGCCAATGTTGCACACAACATCCTTTATTATCAAGCTAGTCTCATTAGCAAAGAGAAACATTTTAGAGTTACCCGTAATAGTAGAGGACATATCATTTATATAAATAAGGAACAGGAATAATTGAGGACGTAGTTTGAAAGCGCTACATTGAGAACGAAAGGTTCGCACAGCAGAGGAGTTCGAGGGGGGCCGCACCAAACCAGTCAGAAGACCAATCAGTCACAGAGTGATAATAAGACGCTTCTAAAAGACGGCTCTCACACTACATTACACAAGCGCTATCTGTTGTTGCATACACGGAACAGTTACTGCTGAGACACCCGGCGCCTAGTGTGGCCAAATGGCGTCAGCTGGGGAGGCTTAAGCACGTCGAGAACCATACGATCAGCAAGATAAGCAGATATGTGTGGGGAAACAACGATTCCTCAGAGAAACTGGAGAAGTTCTTGTTCACTCATGCAGTCTACAGAATCGCTGGCAATATTTGGCGAGGCAGCTGCGGACGATTATTTCCTGAGCAGTGTTGGCAAGCGGTGCCTAGAGGCGATCAAGCGCACGGCGTTTTCCTCGTCACAGGGCTTGGCACCAGACCAGTGGAACGTCTCCAGCTGCTTGTCGTAGCCAGCGGCTATTAATTCCACCATATTTCCCACAGAAGATAAAAAGAGAGCTCGACAAAGCCATAGGACAGGATAGCTGATCTTCTCTTTGGCTGCACTATAGTAAAGGGTAAAAAACTGCACCATTTGTCAACGTAATACACCAGAATATATAATATTAATAGAATATATAAAAAGAATATAGTACACAAATCGGATGAAAGATAAACCAAGCAAAGAGGTGCCCAGTAATTTGGGAGTTAGGGTCAATAAGAAATTTCATTATAGAACTAGCTTTCACCCAGAGTTGCTATCAGCAATTTTGTAATGATCAGTGATGGTAAGTAAGTAAGCTCTTGTACGTGCAATAACGTCAGCTGTTCTCACATGATTGCCGATTTTGGTAAGTGTAGCACAATGCATAGTTATTCCCACCTCACCCTCTAATTACCCCAGCACACGACGACGTGGACCACATACAGAGCTGCTACCAAGTGGTGCACACGGTCGTGTGTGGGAAGGTGCGTGCATCTGTGTATCGTGCCATTAAAGTAGCTATACGCTATACAGTGTGTACATTATGCAGCAAATTAAAAATGTTATTAATACTCTTTACGATCACTGACTTAAAAAAAGTGTGTTCCATACCCTACCTAGCACTTTGTAGTATAAATTCTTTTTACACTACTTTCTAAAGTACTCATTGTTCTTCCACATGGTTCAAGCTGTCTCAGTACTAATTTACATCGAAAATGATACAACGGCTTAGCCGTCAAAACGTAACAGAATTACCTTCCCACGTATTACGTCATATTATAGTACGGAAGAATAGCTTAAACACGTTGAGAATTGTACAGGCATTATGTCCATTATGTTGAGTCGTATTTTGCAGAAGATATCGATCAATAAAATCATTTTCACAGATATGTTTGTGGTGTCACCGCCAGACACCACACTTGCTAGGTGGTAGCTTAAATCGGCCGCGGTCCATTTAGTACATGTCGGACCCGCGTGTCGCCACTGTGTGATCGCAGACCTAGCGCCACCACAAGGCAGGTCTCGATATACGATAGAGCACTCGCCCCAGTTGTACGGACGACATTGCTAGCGACAATACGGACGAAGCCTTCCTCTCATTTGCCGAGAGTCAGTTAGAATAGCCTTCTGCTAAGTCCATGGCTACGACCTAGCAAGGCGCCAATTGTAACAGTGCATGTATCTTACGAGTCGCATTTGTATAGTCAAGAGAGATGTATCACAAGGAATAATAAAGTTAAGTATATTCCACAGCTACGTATTTTCTTGATAGCAGTCATAACGTATCTTGTTCCAGACTTCACGCCCGTCTGCGTTAGATAGCGTGCCTATCGGCCCCCTCAAAATAACACTGTGTCGGCACTTCTGTCGACACATCAATGTTAAAAATCGTAAATTAAAGAATAAATATCTTCTTCACAGAACAAATATTTTTCCCTAACTGGTGCAATATTCTTGAAATCAATAAATACCTTGTACTACACACTCTGTGAAGGAAGCCATGTTCTTCCTGAGCGCTCAATCTATCCCCATACCAAATTTCATCACATTCTGTGCACCAGTTTAGTCCTGAAAAAGGAACATACAAATGCACTTTCGCATTTATAAAATTTTAAATTATGGTATATTTCTTTTCTGTCATCAGATTTTGACGAAATAAAGTCTATATGTTGCTTGGGGCAACAGTCCCATTACCTGTGCAAACTCCATGAAAATTTACCCAGTAACTTTGGAGATTGGCGTGTTCAAACAGGCAGACAGAAACGATGGTTTTACAATTTTATTATTGGTGCACACGTAGAATCGATGAAAGACAACTACGTCGGGGAAAGGACTAATCAGAAAATAAGATAAAATTAAAGGTCGTAATAATAATGTGAACCAGACAAGAGCTTAAACAAGAAACGTCATAATGCATTCATGAGAGCAACAAAACACAGCCACACCAGCAGAGCAAGCAGTTCAGAGTGCTAAAATTTATGGAAGGAAATATAGATTGCTGCTAGAATATTTGTAGAATCGAGAGAAATCTGTTGACAAAACCAGATCTGCACATAGAAAGACGGCGTTAGTATCGCCTACACAAGGTATAAAAGGTCACTGCAATGGTGGAGCTGTCTTTTGTACTAAGTTGATTCATGTGTAAACGTTTCCGACATGATTACAACTACATGACTGAATAAGCAGGGTTTGAACACGGAATGATAGTTGAAGCTAGACGCAAGGGACTCTCAGCTTCGCAAGTCCTTAGAGACATCGATTCCAAGATCCACAGTGTCAAGAGTGCGCAAGGAATCCCAAGTTTCAGGCGTTACCTCTCACCACGGACACCGCAGTGGCCGACAGCCATCACTTAACGACCGACAGCAGCGGCGTTTGCATAGAGTTGTCAGTGCTGACAGGCAATTACCATTGCGAGAAATAACCGCAGAAATCAATGTGGGATGCACCACGAACGTATCCGTTAGGACAGAGCGGCGAAATTTGACATTCATGGGCTATGACAGCAGACGACCGACACGAGTTACTTTGCTGACAACACGACATAGCCTGCGGTGCCTCTCGTGGGCTCGTGACCATATCGTTTGGACCCTAGACGACTGGAAAACCATGCCCTGGTCAGATGAGCCTCTATTTTAATTGATAAAGGCTGATGTTAGGGTTAGAGTGTGACGCAGACCCAACGAAGCCGTGGATCCAATTTGTCTACAAAGCATTGCGCAAGGTGGCGGTGGCTTCGCGATGGCGTGGGCTGTGTTTAAATGGAACTGACTTGGTCCTCTGGTACAACTGAACCGATCAGTGACTGTAAATGGTTATATTCGTTTATCTGGAGACCTTCCAAAGCCAAAGAACAATGGAATTTTTATGGATGACAGTTCACTGGGCTACATTCCTTTGCGACTGGTTTGAAGAACATTCTGGAAAATTCGAGCGACTGATCTGGCCACCAGGTCACCCGATATAAATATAATTTAAGGGAAATAACGGAGAGGTCAGTTCGTGCACAAAATCGTGCACTGGCAACACTTTTGCCATTATGGATGGCTATACAGGCAGTGTGGCTCAATGGTTTTGCTTGGGACTGCCACGACTTGAGTCCATACCACGTCGAGATGGTGCACTACGCCAGGCAAACGGAGGTCCTCCATCATATTAAGTGATATCGCACGTCTTTCGTCACGTCAGTGTAAGTAGATAGTTCTCTGTGATATCCAGTAGTATGGAAGTAGGAGTAACAATGATAGACGCTGACACATGTAGACATAATAGTAGTAATATCGACAGCGATGCGGGTAGCATTAGGGGTAGTGGTGATTGCAATAGTAACTTGTTGTGTGTTTTTACTGTTGCGTCATTATTTAACTGCAAGTACATGAATAAACACAGTTACAAATAGTAAGAACTGTTACGGAATACTGAGTGAGGGGCAGTAATACAAATATTCTCGTAAACCAGTATTAGGCTCACGTAGTCGTTTCCAGGTAACTGTCAATGGCCAAGGATACAGCATGTTGGTAAAAACATAGGGGACAATATTACGTGAAAAGGAAATTAATTAATTTCGTTGATCTTGAAAAATTCAGTAATGATAATAAAGAATAAAATTTCAATACTGAAAAGCGAATACTCTTAAATAAACCCATAGAAAATAAATGCAAAATACATTTATTTAAAAAGCAAATAGATTAGCTTGACACTCCTTCCGATGTGGTGTGAATTAAGAAAAAGAGTATCTACGGAAATTGAGAGATAGGCCTATACAACAAAAATGTAGGTGAGAGATGGTACTAATCACCCATGGTACACAACACGGCTCAGTGGACTGTTGCAGAATGCTATATTTAAAAGAAATCACAACCCCGAAGATTGGCTAAGTTCCACAGAAGCTCGGAATCTACCGCGAACTTCAATGTGAGATGCTTTCAATAGTTCACACAACGAAATTCTCTCTAGAAATATGGCAGAAAACAGAGAGAGATTGTAGTCATAAATGTATGTAAAGTACACCAGCGACAAAACGCAACATAAGTAATTTAGAAGTAGATGTACTCGCTGTAGCGAAGAAGCTCAAATCACTTAATAAAGTCGTACCCTCCGGTGGAGACTGTATACCAATCAGGTTCCTTTCAGAATATGCTGCTGCAATACCTTCTAACTTAGCAACCGCTCGGTCGTCGAATGATCCGTACCTAAGGACTGGGAACTTCTACGAGTCACAGCAATAATGAAGAAATAAAATAGGAGTCAACCAATGAATTACAGACCCATACCACTAACGTCGATTTGCAGTAAGATTTTGGAACATACTGTGTTCGAAAATTATGAATCACGTCGAAGAAAACGATTTATTGGCAAATAGTCAACAAGAAATATTATTCTTGAGAAGCATAATTAGCTCTTTATTCTCAAGAAATAATGAGTACTATCGACAGGGGAAATCAAATTGATACCATATTTTAGATTTCCAGAAGGCTTTTGACAGCATTCCCCACAAACGACTTCTAATGAAATTGCATGTGTATGGAGCATCGCATCAGTTGTGGGAGTGGATTCGGGAGTTCCTGATGGAATGGTCACAGTTGGTAGTAATTGATGGAAAGTCATTGAGTGAAGCAGAAATAATATCTGGCGTTCCCGAAGGAAGTGTTACAGGTCCAATGCTTTTAGTGAGCCGCATTAGCGACATAGGAGAGCATATTAGATTGTTCGCAGATAATGCTGTCATCTAATACCTTCTTAGGTCTTCAGATTAAAATCAAATTGCAAACTGATTTAGAGACGATATCTGTATGGTGCTGTAAGTGGCAATTGACTCCAAATAACGAGTCGTAAAGAGAATTGGCTAAATCTCGGTTACACGATAAATCACAGAAATTTAAAGGCCGAAAATTCAACTAAATACTGAGGACTTATAATTACGAATGATTTAATTTGTAACGATCACATAGATAATAATACAGAAAGCAATTACAGATATTGGCTGCAAGTGGGCATTGATTGAAATCAGTGGGGCAAGCTGAAAATTTGTGACGGACCGGGATTCGAACTAGAGTCTACGTTTTACTAGGCAGGTACTCGGTCCACCTTTTTTTTTTTTATAAAAAGCTGAATTATCTCGGCCGTCGTCGAGTCAAGATGCGATATATGCCACGTGCCGTCGCCGTCGTGGTAGTCGATAGTTCCATATGTATACAAGGTGAGTCACCTAACGTTACCGCTGGATATATTTCGTAAACCACATCAAATACTGACGAATCGATTCCACAGACCGAACGTGAGGAGAGGGGCTAGTGTAATTGGTTAATACAAACCATAAAAAAATGCACGGAAGTATGTTTTTTAACACAAACCTACGTTTTTTTTAAATGGAGCCCTGTCAGTTTTGTTAGCACATCTGATCATATAAACAAATACGTAATCAGTGCCGTTTGTTGCATTGTAAAATGTTGATTACATCCGGAGATACTGTAACCTAAATTTGACGCTTGAGTACCACTCCTCCGCTGTTCGATCGTGTGTATCGGAGAGCACCGAATTACGTAGGGATCCAAAGGGAACGGTGATGGACCTTAGGTACAGAAGAGACTGGAACAGCACATTACGTCCATATGCTAACACCTTTTTATTCGTCTTTTTCACTGACGCACATGTACATTACCATGAGGGGTGAGGTACACATACACACGTGGTTTCCGTTTTCAATTACGGAGTGGAATAGTGTGTGTCCCGACATGTCAGGCCAATAGATGTTCAATGTGGTGGCCATCATTTGCTGCACACACTTGCAATCTCTGGCGTAATGAATGTCGTACACGCCGCAGTACATCTGGTGTAATGTCGCCGCAGGCTGCCACAATACGGTTTCATATCCTCTGGGGTTGTAGGCACATCACGGTACACATTCTCCTTTAACGTGCCCCACAGAAAGAAGTCCAGAGGTGTAAGATCAGGAGAACGGGCTGGCCAATTTATGTGTCCTCCACGTCCTATGAAACGCCTGTCGAAAATCCTGTCAAGGGTCGGCCTAGTGTTAATTGCGGAATGTGCAGGTGCACCATCATGCTGATACCACATACGTCGACGCGTTTCCAATGGGATATTTTCGAGCAACGTTGGCAGATCATTCTGTAGAAACGCGATGTATGTTGCAGCTGTTTGGGCCCCTGCAATGAAGTGAGGACCAATGAGGTGGTCGCTAATAATTCCGCACCATACATTTACAGTCCACGGTCGCTGTCGCTCTACCTGTCTGAGGCAGCGAGGATTGTCCACGGACCAGTAATGCATGTTCCGTAGATTCACTGCCCCGTGGTTTGTGAAACCCGCTTCATCAGTAAACAGGTAGAACTGCAACGTATTCTCTGTTAATGCCCATTGACAGAATTGCACTCGATGATTAAAGTCATCGCCATGTAATTTCTGATGTAGCGACACATGAAACGGGTGGAAGCGGTGACGATGCAGTATGCGCATGACACTACTTTGACTCAGTCCACCGGCTCTCGCAACTGAACGTCGGAGGTTTCAAGCGTCAACTTTAGGTTACAGTATCTCCGGATGTAATTAACATTTTACAATGCAACAAACGGCACTGATTGCGTATTTGTTTATATGTTCAGATGTGCTCACAAAACTAACGTGGTTCCATTTAAAAAAACGTAGGTCTGTGTTGAAAAACATACTTCCGTGCATTTTTGTATGGTTTGTATTAAACAATTACACTAGCCCCTCTCCACACGTTCGGTCTGTGGAATCGGTTCGTCAGTATTTGATGTGGTTTACGAAATATATCCAGCGGTAACGTTAGGTGACTCACCCTGTATAACTGTGTATGTGGGTAAGCGTTTTCGAGATGTGGGCCACTGCTACTGGTGTCAGACGAGAAGATGGAACCAGTTCATCTATCAAGGTCCCCGTCAGAATTGTCTGGTGTCGTGTCCACATCTTGATCATGGCGCTTGCGTAAATAGCGACTGCTCAGTCGTGGACGTGGACTAGCCCAAGACCTCAAGGACTACTAGGGAGGGTGAGCGTTTCATATCCGACATTAAAAAGCAGATCTGTGCTCACAAAATATCCTAATGCTGCGAGGATTCGGCGCGACAACGCCACCGGCATTGGAAGAACTTGGGATAGGTGGGGAATCTAGATAACTGTTGACAAACGTGACCCGTTGTATCATGTCTAGAGCACTTTAGCTGTGATTTCGAAAGCTCGTACGAATTGTTTTGCAAATGATGTCTGTAGCTGAGAGCCGCCAGGCGCCGAAGGTCTGTAGTGAAGATAATTCCCAAGCATCTCATCTTGTCTATCAGCTGTAATGGTGCTACTTTTCCCTTTGGGAGACCTCTCCCGATGTTAATCGCTCCTTACTTTGCCATGTTCATACGACTTTCCGTAGTCAAACCACACAAATTAATTCACTGTAAAGCCTTTCTTTTCTCGTTCCCCGCCCGTGCTAGAAACACCAGATCATCTGCGTATGTTCTGCATATAAACTTGTGGTGGCTTATCGTCATTCCTTGGTTCCGGAGCCCGCAGACCAGCGGCTCGACAGCGATGGCATAAAGTATCGTCGACAGCGTACACTCTTGTCTGACCGATCGTGAGATGGAGATGGGCCCCACCATGCGTCCATTGATAAGCAGACCGGATGAAGCGCCGTGGAGTAGTCGCATCACGACAGTGAAAAAACGCTGTGGAAACTTTCACAAGACAGGCGTGGCTCAACCTGTCAAGAGACGCGATCGAAATCGATCGATACCACTACACACCGAAGACAACATTAGTGCCAGTGCGATCACATCGCAGTAGTCGCTGACTGCTATTTGTATATTGCTATCCCTTCTTGCCGGGTTTAGTCAAGTGATACCACTTGGAGCAGTACGCGTTTGAAACGTACGGCACGTATCCTGATGTAGATCCTGTAGTTGCAATTAAAAAGGGACAGTGGCCAGTAGGACTGTATCCCTGTGCCCACGAAGGAGGGTGGAAGAGGCACGTTGGGAGGCATGAATTAGCGGTACATGGTGGTCCTTCGCGTATCTTGAGATCTTTAAATGTCCGATAAAACACTAACGGAAACCCGCCGGGCCCCTTACCTCTCGCTCAGCCGTCGCGACGAAGCACGCGTATAGCGTTCGTGGGACATCAGGGAAGGCTGCACATAAAGTTGACCATATTGTTCCACAAAAGCGCTGACAATGTCTTTTTGTGTTGTCATACGGCGACCAGTCGGCAGTAGGCAGTACGACCGTCTGTATTAAGGCTCTGCGGTTACGTTGTTTTATCTCTGATAACGTGATACATCGACGGTGACTCTCCTCGGACTCTTTCAGAGGCCCTTGCGCGGACTGCAATCACCTCCAAACGGCGTCGCGTTATGGAAATTATTTTGGCCTGCGCTCGTTTCATAGCAGCACTCCGATCGTGTGAAGGTCCTTACACAGAAAGTGCGCGGAGCATCGCGAAGTAAAATTCCATTGTACGGCACCTCCACATCATACGCTCCCTTCCGTATGCAATAAAAGCTCGGCGCAATGCAGGCTTAACGCTTTCCAGCCACCACTGCAACGTCGTCAGATATTTCGGGAGGCGTCGTTCACATAAGTGCGAAGTGTCTTCGATTAAGCGTCTGCACTCAGTTTCTCTGACGTGTGCTGCATTCAGTTTCCAAACACCTCGACTCCTCCACACTCTTTGATGACTTTGGGAAGCGTGCATATGTATGCCATGTGATCTGAGAAGACGATAGGCCGTAATTCCGCATTGAAGATCGCAGATTCGAGACGACATGTTCAATTAATTCGATCGAGGCGACTTGGAGAATGACTACCGACACATACATAGCAGCGTCTGTCGCCATGTATCGTCTCACATGTATCGATTAAATTCATGACCTGTATCAGTTGCGGCCGGGCTGTTCTAGGCGCTTCAGTCCGGAACCGCGCGACTGCTACGGTCGCAGGTTCGAATCCTGCCCCAGGCATGGATATGTGTGATGTCCTTCCGTTAGTTAGATTTAAGTAGTTCTAAGTTTTAGGGGACTGATGACCTCAGATGTTAAGTCCCATAGCGCTCAGAGCCATTTGAACCATTTCTGTATCAGTTGCAGCAGCTTCTGGCATGGATTATAGCGTGGGTGCTGATACTTTAGTGCCAGCACACAATTGAAGTCGCCTCCAAGTAAATGTTCATACCTGTAAGAGTACTGACGCAGTCTTCTCTGCGTAAAATCAGGATCGACAGCGCCTTCTGTAGGACCCCGACGGTGCGTAGATATTAACGATCCGATCTCCTAGCACTGTGAGCGCCAGTCATTGCGCTGACAGCTGGTACTCCACAACCTCGGCTACTATGCCTTCACGTAGGAGTATCGCTGCTCCGCTGCCGCAGTCTGTAGTGGCTGTAATGTATGTATCGTACTCATAGTGGTCGGGGAAGCTCTCGATAAATACTTCCTGCAGAAGGACGATGTCGACGTCTGACGAATGCAGCATGTCTCGTAATAATTGCAATTTGACCGGTGTTGTAACTGTATTAATGTTAATAGAGGCCACTGTTCCTCAGTGCGTAAAGCGCGCATGAACGCTTATGTTGACTCGTGTGTTGCTTCTCGGCGACATAGTGTTTGTGCGACCGTCTGCAGCTTTTGCGTGGCTAACATCCGATGGACGCTGCACCCGCCATTGTGGCTGCATCGTCGATCTGTGGACCAGTGCCGGGATTTATCGCCCCAATTCCTGTGCTGAAGGTCCGTCTCCCGTCGTGATTCTCCCACAGCGCCGAGTGAAGGAAATGGTGTTGCTGCGGTGGCTACAGGAACTCCTACACGCGGATTTCTGTCTGGTGGGTCTCGTGTGATTCGCGTCGTTCTGCTGTGAGGGAGGAAGAACCTCCCGTTTAGCATTCTGAGTCACCGTGTCGTCGTTACACGCAACTCCGTCTGCCATGGAG
The DNA here is from genome assembly GCF_023864345.2 of Schistocerca serialis cubense. Classification (NCBI taxonomy): domain Eukaryota; kingdom Metazoa; phylum Arthropoda; class Insecta; order Orthoptera; family Acrididae; genus Schistocerca; species Schistocerca serialis. The sequence continues at coordinate 938,722,378 of NC_064639.1, read as the reverse complement.
TGCATTAAGCAGGCGTCCGACCTCGCTGGCCGTCGTTTCTTGTGGCGCTTCGACGATCGTTGTTTGCACATTTCTGAGTACGGAAGTGACTCCTGGCGCTCATCGATAAAAGCAGCTGTAGGTACAACCAAAAAAAAAAAAAAAAAATAAAGGTTCAAATTGCTCTGAGCACTATGGGACTTAACAGCTGAGATCATGAGTCCCCTAGAACTTAGAACTACTTAAACCTAACCAACCTAAGGACATCACACACATCCATGCCCCATGCCCGAGGCAGGATTCGAGCCTGCGACCGTAGCAGTCGCGCGGTTCCGGACTGAAGCGCCTAGAACCGCTCGGTCACTTCGGCCGGCCTAGGCATAACCGTAGGATCAATTTCCATCACTCCTCCCGATACTGGCTCCAGAGTGGCCGAGGTGTATGTCAATTCTTCACAGGTGGTGGTCTCTGCAGCAGGCGGTTGCGTAAAGTATCGGGATGGTGGAGCCGGTCATTCTTAGGGATGGCATCTGTTCGAAACGCTTCCACGTATGTTAGTGTCAGCGGTGCCGGAGTGCATGTAGGCGGGGGTTCGCCAGTTGGAGCTCGCACAATCCTCCACTGCACGCATTCGTAATGGAAGTGGCCTTCTTCCCCGCACCCAGAGCATGTCTTTGGCTGTCCGTGGTAGATGAATATTGCTCTGCATCAGCCGATGAACAAGTATGAGGGTACATGTCGTGTCAGTTCTGTACTGATCTGTCGCACCCCACTGAGAACGGGGTAGGTCGCGAAGTTGGACCATTTTTCCTCCACGTGTCTAAGCACTCTTCTATCTGGGCGTAGGGCAATAATGACCGAGTCAGACGGCTCGTCGAAGGGAAGTATGGAGGTGCGTATGCTTCGTAATCCCAGTCCTGCATGGTCAATAGTTACCTCTTCGACATGTCCATCGGAGTGAACAAATGTGAGTCCACTTTTAGCATCTCGAATGATTTTGATACAATCTGCCTCATTAATCAGTTTGACGTAGACGACACTTCTCATTCTGCAGAGGTTACTCCGATTTTATTATAATGAAGTAGAAAATCGTCTAGTAGGGACCTTTCAATTTCATAGGCTTTCGGTCGCGCATATTCATTCGAAAATCAAATGTTAGGGGTCGACTTACGGTATGCATGTGCCATTCTACACCGTTAGTTTCAAACCCTTCGAATGCGCCAGATAGGTAAACAACAGCGCGCACGCGCTCGAACTTGTGCGGGAGGAACGTAAACAGACGTCCAAGCCGCAGCACCGCCGAAGGCAGACATCCACTGAGCCGTCCGGACACAGTGGTCATTACAATTGTTTGCACTAGTCTAGCATGCCTCCAGTGAGACCAAAGTTCTCATCTTAACCCCACACTAGTAATGAAGTGCCGATTGCCCATTCTTGTGGCACTTCGCCGATTCCCGTAAGAGTTCGAGAATGGTTGAACAGTCTCGAGATTTGGCGAGTATGGTGGCCAGATGAGTTGTGACAGTTCACCCTTGTGCTCAAAAAACTAGCCCTGGACAAAGTGAGACGAGCGGTCTAAGGCGCTGCAGTCATGGACTGTGCGGCTGGTCCCGATGGAGGTTCGAGTCCTCCCTCGGGCATGGATGTGTGTGTTTGTCCTTAGGGTAATTTAGGTTAAGTAGTGTGTAAGCATGAGATTTCAAACACATTTTTGAACAAAGTGAGAATCATCAGGAGGCCTGTTAGCTTGGGACACAGTATCACCATTTTAGAACAAACATTGTACCGTGAGATGCACCTAATCAACCAAAATGTTCACATAATCCTTGCAGAAATCTGATCTTCCAGATTAACTATGGGGCCAATGGAACGCCACGATATTGCTACTCAGATCATTCTCGAACAAGCGCCTTCTGTCATTCTTGGGACATAAACTTGGCAGAAGTTCGAAACAATATGAAACACAGTCATCCGATCAACTGACTTTCCTCCATTGCTCCATGGTCCTGGTTACAAGGCTTTGGTAGCACGTTTTCCTGTTATGGGCATTTAAATCACTGATAAATCGTTTTAGAATTCGCGCTTGGCCTCCAATTCTCAGCTTACGGAGCTCCCTTTGTGTTGCTTTCATACTGACAGGATTCTTAAGCGCAGCATTCAGTTCAGCAGTGACTTTTTTTCAGCTGTCTCCTCTCAGTTTTCGTCATAATGCTCTTAACTGATTGTCCATCACAATCACTCAACACACACTTTCGTCCGCATTACGATGTAGCGGACGATGTACTTCCGCTCGCCCTGTATGTAGTATAAAGCTTCTTGGAACACCTTCGTCACGGAAGCATCTAATGTACCAGCACCAGCAATTTGTGGTACCACACATCGATACCAACCCACGGCGTAACACGTCTGGTAACGGAAAAGCATGTTTCCGTTAGACGCCGACAGTGGTCGTGAGGGATGTAGCGGTCCAGTGGAACGTGCTCTCTGAGTTGCACCTCCAGTGATTCTGAACTATGAACGCCTGCTGCCACCGCAATATAGGATAGCTGGCGGCTGCTTCTCAGCTCATTTGCACTATGAGTCACATCGCTATGGGACGCAATGCAGAAGCCAACTAGTCACAGCTCCGACTCCATCGCTGTTTCTGATGTAAAAATGGACTCCCTTTCTTGCTGCGGCAATAAGTCTTCATTTTCTTGGAGAATTACGAGGTAAGTAAATGTTCTGTTCGTTGTTTTAACTTACACTAATCACCTTTCCTCAGTCCAGCTTTCTCATGACGACACTTGCGGCGTAACTACGTAGTCCACTTTTCCTTACCATTGTGTACAAAGTCGTATGCAACACAATTTGCGCTGATTTGAATTTACTTAGCTCCGTCATACAGCACTTACATCGGAACAAAACGCTCCCTTTTGATCCATTTTGATATGCCACAGCGGCTGGTCAAATATACACATCAAAAAAGTTTTGCATCACATTGGTTTCGAGAGTTGCGGAACCTGTACAGAAATCGGAATAGAGTTAAACATCATTTCCGCCCCTCTTATTGCTCACGAAAACCACATATTGCATGTTGAACCACCATACAGCGAGACCTTCAGAGGTGGTGGTCCATACTGCTGTACACACCAGTACCCCTAATACTCAGTAGCACGTCCTCAGGCATTGATGCATGCCTGTATTCGTCGTGGAATACTATCCACAAGTTCATCAAGGCACTGTTGGTCCAGATTGTCGCACTCCTCAATGGAGATTGGGCGTAGATCCCTCAGAGTGGTTGGTGGGTAACGTCGTCCATAAAAATGCCTATCCAATATGTCCCAGGCATGTTCAATGTGGTTCACGTCTGGAGTACATGCTGACCACTCTAGTCTATTGATGTCGTTAACCTGAAGGAAGTCATTCACAAGATGTGCACGATGGGGGCGCGAACTGTCGTCCGTGGTCCGCAGCTCGTGGTCGTGCGGTAGCGTTCTCGCTTCCCGCGCCCGGGTTCCCGGGTTCGATTCCCGGCGGTGTCAGGGATTTTCTCTGCCTCGTGATGACTGGGTGTCGTATGATGTCCTTAGGTTAGTTAGGTTTAAGTAGTTCTAAGCTCTAGGGGACTGATGACCATAGATGTTAAGTCCCTTAGTGCTCAGAGCCATTTGAACCATTTGTCGTCCGTGAGGACGAATGCCTCGCCAATATGCTCCCGATATGGTTCCACTATCGGTCGGAGGATGGCATTCACGTATCATACAGCTGTCACGGCGCTTTCCACGACCACCAGCGGCGTGCGTTGGATCCACATAAAGCCACTCGCTGGTCAGTGAGTCTAAGGCATTCAGTCAACCCGACCGGGTTGTCTCCAAACACGTCTCCGACGTTTGTCTGATTGAAGTCATATACGACACTCATATATGAAATGAACGTCATGCCAATCCTGTGCGGTCCATACGGCATGTTGTTGGGCCCATCTGTGCCGCACTGCTTGGTGCCATGTTTGCAAAGATGGACCTCGCCATGGACGTCGGGAGTGAAGTTACGCATCAAAAAGTCTATTTCGCACAGTTTGAGTCGTAGTAAGACGTCCTATAGCTGCACGAAAAGCATTATTCAACATGATGGCGTGCTGTCAGGGTTCCTCCGAGCCATAATCCGTAGGTGGCGGTCATCCACTGCAGTAGTAGTCCTTGGGCGGCCTGAGCGAGCCATGTCATCGACAGTTCTTGTCTCTCTGTTTCTTCTCCATGTCCGAACAAGATCGCTTTGGTTCCCTCCGAGACGCCTGGACACTTCCCTGTTGAGAGCCCTTCCTGGCAAAGAATAACAATGCGGACGCTATCGAACTGCGGTATTGACTGTCAAGACACAGTTGAACTACAGACAACACGAGGCGTGTACCTCCTTCCTGGTGGAATGACTGGAAGTGATCGGCTGTTGGACCCCCTCCGTCTAATAGGCGCTGATCATGAATGGTTGTTTACAACTTTAGGCGGGTTTAGTGACATCTCTGAACAGTTAAAGTGACTGTGTCTGTGATACAATACCCACAGTCTATGTCTGTCTTCAGGGGTTCTTGGAACCGGGGTGATGCAAAACTTTTTTTAATATGTGTATTTAACAATGAAATTCGGGAAAGAACCTATCAATCGAGAAGTTATTTTATTTTATTCACGCTACCAGTTTCAGCAATTCATTACTGGATCTTCAGGCCCCATATGCACCTCTCAAAAATAATCGATACTGGCGTACTTGGGCCATATGTTTCTGAATGTCGTGAAGTCAAGTCTTCGAAGGAAGTGCTTGAAGTACGAATTCACGACATCCAGAGACATGTGACTCCAATATGCCAATATCGATTATTTTTCGGAGGTATATATGAGGCCTGAAGTTGTCACAATTAATTGCCGAAACTGACAGCGAAAATAAAATAAAATAAATTCTCAACTGCAAGGCTGTTTGGCGAATTTCCTTGTTGAAAAAATTGACAAAACGCTGTTCTACCGTAACTGACACTTGCAATGTACCGACGACCTTGCACAGATGCCATTCATAGTCAAATATAGCAGCGCATTCTTCAGTCTTGGCTAACAGGTGCACTTATGTTGAAGCAAGCACTTCACGGAGCGTTTCCGTATTTCTGTCCAAACCTGAATAAATTACATGAATGCGTGGTTCCTATTCTCTTAGAAATACCGAAATCAATACACAGAACGGGTCCAAAAAATGAATCCACTGTTTAAGAGTCCATAACTGCCAAACTAATTGACGGAGTTGTCTCATCTTTGGTAGTGTAATAGTTTGTACTTCCGGCAATCGCCACACAAGCGTTGTATTGCATTGTTTTGTTTTGTCAGATGACATTCACCATATAGTCAGTGTTATTTTTCTTAGTTGCACCTAGTTAATCGAGTAAACATGGCTGGCGCGAGGCTTACATTCGATGAAAGGAAGTCAATTTTGAAGTGGTATTTTAAGTACGAAAACATTAATGTGGTTCAACGGCAATGGCGAAATTAGTATCAAACAGAGCCACCGACACCGACACGTGTAACGATTCGTCGCATTCGAGACAAATTTGAAGCCGAAGGCTGTGTTAAAGATGTACAGAAACAGCTATCTGGCCTACCTGTAACAGTAACAAGTCCAGCTAACTCCCGTCATGTGTTACAACAATTCACTCGCTCACAACTGAAGTCTGTGGGACAGTGTGCCCGAAACCGAAGTGAGTCGCTCAAGTGTTCGGCGAATTTTGAAGACAGCGAAGTGGAAGTGCTACATCGCACGATTGCTACACGCAATGAACGAGGACGACCCAGATCGTAGAATGGAGTACTGCGAGTGGTTTACTAAAATGGTGCGCAACGATGAAGACTTTGCAGAGATGATTGTGCGGTCTGATGAGGCACAGTTCAAACTCAACGGTACAGTAAATCACCACAACTGCATCTACTGCGCCGCCGAAAATCCGAACGTCCATGTGTACAAATGGTTCAAATGGCTCTGAGCACTATGGGACTCAACTGCTGAGGTCATTAGTCCCCTAGAACTTAGAAGTAGTTAAACCTAACTAACCTAAGGACATCACAAACATCCATGCCCGAGGCAGGATTCGAACCTGCGACCGTAGCGGTCTTGCGGTTCCAGACGGCAGCGCCTTTAACCGCACGGCCACTTCGGCCGGCCATGTGGACAAAGCCGTGAATTTGCCAGGAGCAAATGTGTGGTGTGGTTTGTCTTACCAGGGCTTGATTGGGCCATTCTTCTCTGACGGCACAATTACCGGTGAGATGTACCTTCAGAAGTTTCAGACATCCATTTTACCTGCCGTCCGAGACTTCTATGGAGACGGAAGAGTTTACTTTCAACAAGATGGTGCCCCAGCCCACTACCAAAATCGTGTTAGGGCGTATCTCGATGAAAATCTACCAGGAAGATGGATAGGCCGTAAAGCTGCTGTAGAGTATCCACCACGTTCCTCAGACCTAACTCCTCAGGACTTTTACCTGTGGGGAACACTAAAGGACGTCGTTTATCGACAAAAGTCACGCACATTGAATGAACTTCGTACATCGTACATTCATGTGCAAATATCGAACTGAACACGTTGCAGTCAGTAATTCGTGCTGCAGTTCGGTGGCTCGTTTGTGTGTGGATGTTAATGGTGACCATTTCGAGCACCTACAATGATACCTTTAAGTTGGACTTTAAGCTACACTTTCACCAAAAATGAGACAACTCTGTCAATTAGTTTGCAAGTTATGGACTTTTAAACAGTGGATACATTTTTTGGACCCTTCTGTATACCATGTGGAATTCGTAGCTGTAATACATATCATGTTAATTGAAGGTGGTGGGGAGTGGAGGGGAGGGGAGGAAGGAAAGACAAAGGGAAGGAATTCGGGAAAGGGAATTAACTCATTATGTCACCTGCATGTGCAGTCAGCGGTAATGAGTGAAAATGTGTGCTGGATCGGGATTTGAACCTGGTATCTCCTGCTTACTAGTTAGTCGCGTTAAGAGCCGCAGTAGTCAGACAAAGAGTTTACTGCAATTGCCTGGACTATCTCGGTGCGCCCCTCGGCCGACCCACACTCCCACGCAGTGCTGCCTATCCGCGGTCCCCGTCCATGTCCGCCTTACTCGCTACTTTCAGATTCACGCAGGAGGTCGAACGTGACTGTAAATTTGCACTGAAGATGATGGATTCATAGCCCACGATGGCAAATCAGCTATATGAAACCATGGCATCTGTTTTTCAGTCATTTCCGAAAGGACAGAACCCACGCGGAATCCGCAGCTTTGCCCCATACAGCGATGGAAAAAAATTGCCTACTACAGGAAGGAGTTGTGTGACATGAACGAATGTTGGCAGGCTCGTTCCTACGTCTGAAAGATGATGGCTGTTCAGATTTCGTGCCAGTAACGTTAGAGCGATACTATTAGTGTGCAAATCAGGTTTCTTTTAAACACACGCTTTAACAGTCGTGAGCATCAGTTACCTGTGAGACTGGACATGGCGAGTTAACGTTGGTGAAGCCTTCAAGACGACAAAGACCTCGCTGTCGACACCTCATTGAGTTTGAATAATGTCTTCCGAGCACAAGAAGCTGGATCCAGAATGAGATTTTTCACTCTGCAGCGGAGTGTGCGCTGATATGAAACTTCCTGGCAGATTAAAACTGTGTGCCGGACCGAGACTCGAACTCGAGACCCTTGCCTTCCGCGGGCAAGAAGCTGGATGTTTCTTCTGCGATACTGCTGAAAGACTTGGCAGGAATGTAGCCACTGTACATGATTGCTGACAGCGATGTACGGTCACAAGAAGACCAGCTCCGGACGGCCACGCAGCACTACCAAGGGGGAAGATAGTCGCGTTCGGTGTATGGCTCTGGTGAATCCTGCAACAGCAAGCAGCAATTGGCACCAGAGTGACACAATGAACGGTTACAAAGAGTTACTTCCAGGACAGCTCCCAGATGCATTTCACTTACACCAAACCACTGCCATTTGTGACTTCAGTGGTGTAAAACGAGAGCATTTTCTTTTCTAATGAAAGCCGGTTCTGCATCACTGCCAGTTATGGCCATCTGTTGGTTAAAAGGAGTTCAGGTGAGCACATGCAGCAAACTAGTCTACGACTTGGACACACTGGATCCCCATCTTGAGTTATGGTCTGGGGTGCGATTTCATGTGACAGCAGGAGCCCTCTAGTGGTTATCCCACACACCCTGACTGCAAATTTGTAAGTCAATCTGGGAATTAGATCTCCTCTGCTGACATTCATGAACAGCACTCCTGGGGCTGTTTGCCAGCCGACATGATCTAAAGGCTGTCGACGTATTGCCTTCGACTTCTCGATCACCAAATCTGTCTTCAGCGGAGCACATATGGGACTTCATCGGACATCACCTTCAGTGTCATCCACAACCAGGACTGACCGACCCTGGCCGAGCGGTTCTAGGCGCTGCAGTCTGGAACCGCGCGACCGCTACGGTCGCAGGTTCGAATCCTGCCTCAGGCATGGATATGTGCGATGTCCTTAGGTTAGTTAGGTTTAAGTAGTTCTAAGTTGTAGGGGACTGATGACCTCAGAAGTTAAGTCCCGTAGTGCTCAGAGCCAACTGACCATCCCTGTATTGATCGACTAAGTGCAGCAGCCATGGAACTCCATCCCACAAACTGACATCCGGCTCCTACACAACACAATGCATGCACGTTTGTATGGTTACATTCAACATTAAGGGGGTTTCACCTATTATTACCGTGCAAGGATTTCATATTTTCAATGGTTTACCTCACTCTGACACTACTCTAGGATGTTGCAATGTTAATCATTTAAATATATTACCTAGCCAAAAGTATTCCTGAAATTCCATTAATCTACAATAATATAATTATAGTGGTGCAATTTTTTTCTCTCGGTGTATTATATAAACTGAAGTTGGAGTCAACTCCAATGTCATCCACGACCAGGACTGACCGTCCCTGTATTGATCGAATAACTGCAACAGCCGTGGAACTCCATCTCGCAAACTGTCATCTGGCTCCTACACAACACAATGCATGCACGTTTGTATGGTTACATTCAACATTATGGCGGTTTCATCTATTATTACCGCACCAGCATTTCATATTTTCAATGGCTTACCACGCTCTGACACTAATCTGTGATCTTGCAATGTTAATCACTTAAATATATTACCTAGCCAAATGTATTCCCGAAATTCCATTAATCTACAATAATAAAATTATAGTGTTGCAGTTTTTTCTCTCAGTGAATTGTATAAACTGAAGTTGGAGTGATTTTTTTTTTGGGGGGGGGGGGGGGGCGGGGGCGAATGGAAAGTAAAGAAATTCATGATATCATCTACATGCGAAGTCAGTGATGATGAGTGAAAATGTGTGCCAGACAGGGATTCGAACCTGGGATCTCCTGATTCCTAGGCAGTTCCATTAATCATTGCGCCACCCGTAACAGTGCTAACTGCGCTTGGTCAGACTGTCTCCGTACATCCCTTGGCCGACTCACGTTCCCAACTTCTGCCACCTATTCACGTACCCCTAGCTCGCTACTTTGAGGATGCCGTAGGAGGTCCACCTGATTGGGCTTTCGCACTGAAGGTGGTGCATTCATAGCCCATCAAGGCGAAATAATTATATGAATGTGTGAGGTCTGTTGTTTTTGTCTTACCCGATGGAACAGACACCACATGGAATCTTCAGCCGTGATACATATTATGTGAATGGAAGATGGAGTGCCGTGAGGAAAGAGAGGATAGGGAAGGAATTCATAATGTCAGCTGCAGTGGGACTACATGCGGAGTCAGGAGCGACGAGTGAAGATGTGAGTTCAAAATGGTTCAAATGGCTCTGAGAACTATGGGACTTAACATCTGAGGTCATCAGTCCCCTAGAACTTAGAACTACTTAAACCTAAATAACCTAAGGACATCACACACATCCATGCTCGAGGCAGGATTCGAACCTGCAACCGTAGCTGTCGCGTGGTTCCAGACTGAAGCGCCTAGAACCGCTCGGCCACACCGGCCGGCAGATGTGAATGAGACCGGAATTCAGTTCTGGGATCTCCTGCTTAATAGGTAGTTGTGTTATCCACTGCGCCACCCACACACAGTATTTATCACAGTTACGTGGACCATCGTGGTATTTCCGATGCAACAGACACCGCGTATTCATAGAAATGATTGGCCTCGATGGGTTGTGAATCCATCACCTTTAGTGCGAATGCACAATCACGTTCGACATACAGCGGGAAGCCAAAAGTAATAGTGAGCAATGGGGACATGGATGGGGACTACGGCTAGGTGACACTAGATGGGAAAGTGCATCGGCAAGGGGGTTGCTGAGATAATCTGCGCAGCTGCGGTAAACACTACGTCTAGGTGGCACAGTTGTTAATGCAAGTGCCTAGTGACCAGGAGATGCCGTCTTCGAATCTAGAACTGGCACGTATTCTCACTCGTCGCCGCTGACTCTGTATAAAATCCCAACGCAGCTGACATGAATTTTATTCCGTCTCTTTCCTTTAGTTTACATAATACTTATCACAGCGGTGGATTCCACGTGGTGTCTATTCTTTTGGATATGTCCGAAAGAATGACACATGCTTTCATACAGCTGATTCACCTAGATGGACTATGCATCCGCCATCTTCTGCGCGAATGCACAATCACGGTCGACCTCCTGAGGGAATCTCAAAGTATCGAGTAAGGGGAATATGACCGGGGACTGCGGATAGGTGGCGAAAGGTGTGAATGTGGGTCGGCCGAGGAGCGTACCGAGCTAGTACAAGCAGCTGCGATAAACACTGTGTCTGGGTGGTGCAGTGGCTAACGCAACTGCCTAGTAAACACTAGATCCCAGTTTCGTTTGCCAGCTCGTCATACTGATATCATGATTTCCTCCCCTTCTCTTTTCTTTCTCCCCCCCCCCCCCCCCACTTTCAGTTTACATAACCTGTGTAAATTGTGTTAAGAGAACGGGGATGTATTATGCTTATGCAGGTTCTTTCACAGCAGTTGAGGACCAAAATAACCGTTAGCAATCCAAAACTACTGTTCACGAAATATTTTAGATCAACAAAATAACGTTTGCATATAGAAACGATTCTTTAACTCGTCAACCAAACTCACAACAGCGTCATTTCGTTTCATATGACAAGTTATGTAATAAAGAACATGCTGGAGATCCTAACATTTTAGGAAATACGCCAATAATTTGCAATCGACATAAATTAATTTATGCCTAATTTCGTTACAATAATTATTACTTAAATCTAAGTTTCTATTTCATAGAAATGAAAGAAAGTGCCAACTGCCGTTAACACCTTGATTTTAAAGCATGTCAGAGGATAAAAACGACAGTTTCCAGAATGAGATTTTCAGTCTGCAGTGGAGTGTGCGCTGATATGAAATTTCCTGACAGATTAAACCTGTGTGCTGGACTAAGACTCGAACTCTAGGCAAAGGTCCAGAGCGCGAGTCTCGATCCGGCACACAGTTTTAATCTGCGAGGAAGTTTCAAAACGACAGTTGTTTGCACAGAAGATAGACCTGAATTATATTGTACAGAATTGCCAGACAGTCTGAAACGATTGTAAGGTTATTGTAGGCTACCTTCTGCCGAGAAACAATTGCTCAGAAAAAAGTTAGATACGTTGCACCGTTCCCGAGTTAATTAGCATTGAAGTTACTAAATCACGCTGTTGTCATTTGAAGAGATTTGTGAGTGTTGATGACACTGTACAGCGCTCAGTTACACTGTCAAGTTCCACTACACTACCCTTGTAATTCCATGCCGTTTCTATGCGGATGCATGCATAAGCTACTTGTAGCTGTGCGGGTGCCAGCATCGGCTCTGCTTGTTAACTGAGCAACTATTCTTAGCTTCTAATGAAAAGGGCCTGAGGGAAGGAGGGGAAGACGGGCGGATGTGACTTACGGACATCTTGCCGGCCAATTTAATTACGAAGTTTAGACAGCGTTCCAGAACGCTCTTGGCAGATGACTGGCAGATTCTCGGTGTGCTCAGCTTCTCCTACGAGTGATCTTTCCACAACTCTGCGCCAATAGGCGTTACAGTTAGCTGGGTAACACATGTGTGTTAGTAATTAGTTTGTAACCAAACGTGACAGTTTTGTGGAATACTAACTCTTTTTTCTGACTCTTCAGTTTTCTGACTTCTTTGACACAGCGCAAGACGAATTCTTCTCCTTCGCTAAGATCATTATCACAGTAGCATTTGTAACTATGTCACAATTATTTATTGCATGCATTCCTATATCTCTTTGCCCTTATAGTTTTTACCCTCCACTCCTCCCTCTGGTACCATGTAAGTTATTCCCCAGTGTCTTAATGTACACTGATGAGCCAAAACATTAAGACCACTTGGTCATAGCTTGTTTTTCCGTCTTTGGAACGAAATACATCAGCGATTTTGCTTTTCGGGGATCCGACAGTTCGTTGGTAGGTTTGTGGAGGTATATGTCTACTCGCAGGTCACGTAATTCTCGCAAATAACGGACCGCTGATTTGCGTATACGGTGCTGATGCCCCATAGCGACCCAGATGGGTTCCACAGGATTTACATCAGGTCAATACGGCCACCGAGACATCAACGTGAGTTCACTACAATGCTCCTCAAGCCAGTGTAGCACGCTTCTGGCTTCAACATACAGACAGTTGTACTGCTAAAATATGACATCGCCGCCGAGGAAGACATCAAGCATGAAGGGATGCAGGTGGTTCACAGGTGTCAGCGTGTCGACTATTATAACCAGAGGTTACGTGTAAGCACAGGAAAATGTCTCCCACAGCATAACACTGCTTCCACCAAACTGCGTTCTTGGCGCGCTGCATGTTTGAGCCGCCGTTCATCTCGTTTAAGGCGTTCGTGGAAAAGACTGTAGACCTAGTGTAGCAGAAATGTGATTCAGCCGAAGAGCCGACAAGTTTCCTGATCGATAGTCGGATACCGATGGTTCCATGCCCACTGCGATCGTTGTTGACGATGTCGTTAGTCAATATATGAACATAAAGGGGTGGCCTGCTGCGGACATCCATGAACAACTATGTTCGACGAACGGTGTGCTTCGAAACACCTGTGTGCGTGCACCAGCATTGTGCTCTTTCAGCACAGATGCCACAGGTTACCATCGATCGTACTTTAAAGAGCAGACAAACCTCCTAAGCCCTTATTCTGTAAAGTGTGTGATTTCCTTAGGTTAGTTAGGTTTAAGTAGTTCTAAGTTCTGGGGGGCCTGTTGACCGTAGCTGTTAAGTCCCATAGTGCTCAGAGCCATTTTGTAAAGTGTTACGGGCGTCTAACCATTTAGTGCCTAGTGGTGGTTTCACTGTCCTTGCACATACACTCCTGGAAATTGAAATAAGAACACCGTGAATTCATTGTCCCAGGAAGGGGAAACTTTATTGACACATTCCTGGGGTCAGATACATCACATGATCACACTGACAGAACCACAGGCACATAGACACAGGCAACAGAGCATGCACAATGTCGGCACTAGTACAGTGTATATCCACCTTTCGCAGCAATGCAGGCTGCTATTCTTCCATGGAGACGATCGTAGAGATGCTGGATGTAGTCCTGTGGAACGGCTTGCCATGCCATTTCCACCTGGCGCCTCAGTTGGACCAGCGTTCGTGCTGGACGTGCAGACCGCGTGAGACGACGCTTCATTCAGTCCCAAACATGCTCAATGGGAGACAGATCCGGAGATCTTGCTGGCCAGGGTAGTTGACTTACACCTTCTAGAGCACGTTGGGTGGCACGGGATACATGCGGACGTGCATTGTCCTGTTGGAACAGCAAGTTCCCTTGCCGGTCTAGGAATGGTAGAACGATGGGTTCGATGACGGTTTGGATGCACCGTGCACTATTCAGTGTCCCCTCGACGATCACCAGTGGTGTACGGCCAGTGTAGGAGATCGCTCCCCACACCATGATGCCGGGTGTTGGCCCTGTGTGCCTCGGTCGTATGCAGTCCTGATTGTGGCGCTCACCTGCACGGCGCCAAACACGCATACGACCATCATTGGCACCAAGGCAGAAGCGACTCTCATCGCTGAAGACGACACGTCTCCATTCGTCCCTCCATTCACGCCTGTCGCGACACCACTTGAGGCGGGCTGCACGATGTTGGGGCGTGAGCGGAAGACGGCCTAACGGTGTGCGGGACTGTAGCCCAGCTTCATGGAGACGGTTGCGAATGGTCCTCGCCGATACCCCAGGAGCAACAGTGTCCCTAATTTGCTGGGAAGTGGCGGTGCGGTCCCCTACGGCACTGCGTAGGATCCTACGGTCTTGGCGTGCATCCGTGCGTCGCTGCGGTCCGGTGCCAGGTCGACGGGCACGTGCACCTTCCGCCGACCACTGGCGACAACATCGATGTACTGTGGAGACCTCACGCCCCACGTGTTGAGCAATTCGGCGTACGTCCACCCGGCATCCCGCATGCCCACTATACGCCCTCGCTCAGAGTCAGTCAACTGCACATACGGTTCACGTCCACGCTGTCGCGGCATGCTACCAGTGTTAAAGACTGCGATGGAGCTCCGTATGCCACGGCAAACTGGCTGACACTGACGGCAGCGGTGCACAAATGCTGCGCAGCTAGCGCCATTCGACGGCCAACACCGCGGTTCTTGGTGTGTCCGCTGTGCCGTGCGTGTGATCATTGCTTGTACAGCCCTCTCGCAGTGTCCGGAGCAAGTATGGTGGGTCTGACACACCGGTGTCAATGTGTTCTTTTTTCCATTTCCCGGAGTGTATTTCGGTGAATGACTACGAAAGTAGTACGTTAACATTCGACAAGCTTCGCCCTTTTAGAGATATATGTTCATAGTCTCTGCTTAGTAACGATCTTCCCTTTCTCAAAGTCTCAATTGATTTCCCCAATTGAAGCCCATATTTTTGCTAGGGTAATCCTCCGCCACGTCTGCTCCTATTATATGCTTCTGTTACGATGTCAGGTGCCCGCAACGCCACCACGCACCATCCAGCGTCGCAGTGGGCAGTCGTCATAAGTTTTTGGCTGTTCATTTTATGCTCTATCATTCTGTCCCTTCTTCTCGTCAGAGGTTTTCATATATTCCCTTCTTTGTCGATTCTGCGAAGAAACAGTTCACCTAATTTTCAACATTCATCTGGAGCACCACATCTCAAACCCATCGATGTTCCAGCTTTCCCACTGTCAGTATTATACAACACTGTGCTCCAAACGTACATTCTTAGAAATTTGTGCTTAGTAATGGAACACATATACAAAAGCGTTCTGCGATGGTTAACTTTTTTATTCGACGCTTTATGCTTTGCCAAGAAATCATCATCATCGTCTTGCGCTTATTGAGCTGTATTATTTGTGGAACCCATTTGATAATTATTAGCAACTTCTCATTCAATGAAAATATAAGCTACCCAGCTTAAAATAGTTTTGGCATTTAGATATCAGGGGTTGTGCCAATGTTTTCCAATACAGCCCGACGATTCCACAACAGCAAGGCAATAAAGCCTACTGGTCATTGCTTTAACGATGTATGCCGTGTCTGCTGATGTTTGTTGCAATTTTTCTTCAGTATCAATATATTCATAAGGGTAAACTCCTTTTTCAACAATTAAATCTAATTGTTCAGCTTCAAAATATTTTGCTGTTTCCTTAAATTGTTCTATTGTAGGATTGGAAGATAATCTACCAGTGCTTGAGGCCATAAATTTAAATGGATCTAAAATCTTAATATTAATCCACCTGCAACATGTTTACTAAAACAAATATATTTTTGTTCTTTATTTGGAATTGCATCATTATCTTTATTATCAACTGCCAATTCTTTAATAAACAAATGAACACTGTAATTTTTTAAATTAGGAATATAAACTGGAATAAAAGTACGATTTTTTGTAATTAAGATTACAAATATTCATGTGAAACTCCTCTATAATTTCATGTTAAATGGCAATGATCTCTTACTTTCTTTTCACCAAAAGTAAATTCTTTTTCAGAAAAATGACACGCTTCTGAATTTTTAAAACTGAGTAAATATTTTTCAGTCATTCTAATTCGAATGTTTTATGCATATATTCTAGCAATTTCTTCACATTCTTCTTTTAACACTTCAAAGATATTTTACTGCATCTTTACCTGTATAAGTAACTGGATTTTTATAGTTTCAATTAGAATATTTAATATAATAACTGAATGAAATTGGCAAAGGTTTTTGATATTTGTTAATGTCAGATTTTTCAGGATTTACTTGACAAGTTTGAATATCTTTTAATAAACACTCGAAATCTGCATGTATTCCAAAAAATGACTCTGAGCTCGATGGGACTTAACTGCTGAGGTCATCAGTCCCCTAGAACCTAGAACTACATAAACCTAACGAACCTAAGGACATCACACACATCCATGCCCGAGGCAGGATTCGAACCTGATACCATAGCGGTCACGCGGTTCCAGACTGAAGCACAGAGAACCGCTCGGCCACTCCAGCCAGCTGCATGTATTACAAAACGAACACATTATGAGTTTTTATACTTTTTTAAAATTTAGTTTTTTGATTTATTGCAAACATATCTATTTTTACTTCTTTATGTTCTTTATGATCTAATTCACGAATCTCTAATTTCTCTTGTCAATAAAAGTATCTTAAACATCGATCACAAAGATAAATTTTCGTCGTGTGTTTAGTTACTTGTATTTACTGAATTAGGTATATCTTTTACCCAAAATTAATGTGAATTATTTTCTTGTCAAATTAAAAGAAGTTTAGTACGTTTTTTTATTATCTTGCATGTGGTAAAGAGGATATGCAATAACTTTTCTTCCTCATTGTTTTCATATGCATAAACATTAATGGAAAATTTGACTTCTTTCCAGATTATGGAATGCCTGTTAACTGAACAGGAAAATTGTTTTCCTTCTTCAAAAATTCATCCAATTCTAACCCAATATTTTCATATCCAACAACTCTTTCCGCATTATGTTCTACAGCATATAACGCCGATTTTATTGAATAAAGAAATGTTTTTGATCTGTTTCCAGGGCTCTCAAGTGTCCAGCCGGATATGATCATTGAAGTCCCACGATATTTCGGTGAATAACCTTTCCGCCATCGTTAGGTGGTTCTGGTGGAATGATCTGTCTGCTCTCTATCTCTCTCTCACACACACACTCACTCTCTCTCTCTCTCCCTCTCTCTCTCTCTCTTTCTCACATTTTACTTTCCCCTCCTTGGGGAAGTGTATAGAGGAGTTTATAGCCTGTTGGCTTGTACTCCACAATGTATGTTGTGTGTGTGTGTTTTTATCTTGGATGTTTTGACTGCGTATTGTGAAGGTGTTCTGGTGATGTCTTGTACTTGCCTGCAGTCAGCGATATTTTGGAAATTTTTTAAGGATGAAGAACTGGTATTAGGACTTGGCAATTTTGGGATTTTTCTCTTCAGCTTAGTCACTGAAGATCGTCATACGGAGTTTGTGCTTATCAGGGGACATGTCATACCGACCTAGGGACAGGATGAGGTTATTTCCAGATCTGGAAGGGCTCTCATAGAAAGCCCTTGCCAGATATTGGAATCCTT
Organism: Schistocerca serialis cubense; assembly: GCF_023864345.2. Taxonomy (NCBI): domain Eukaryota; kingdom Metazoa; phylum Arthropoda; class Insecta; order Orthoptera; family Acrididae; genus Schistocerca; species Schistocerca serialis. The sequence continues at coordinate 938,704,790 of NC_064639.1, read as the reverse complement.
ATTTGAGAAGGGGCATTTCAGCAGCAGCGTGCAGATCGTTGGTGGGGAATCGCGTGGGTAGTTGCAGTGCCCTCCTGAGCGCGTGGTCCTGCAGCCTCTGGAGTTGGTCCAGGTGCTGCTTCGCTGTGTATTCCCAGACATGGCACACATACTCCATTATTGGGGGTATAAGTGCCTGATAGACATTTATTCCTACAGAGCAGGGCAGGGAGCTGGTTGTGTTGAGGACTGGGATGGACATTCTGGCAGAGACCTTCTTGTGGACCTCGTCTATGTGGGGTTTCCACGTTAGTCTCGAGTCCAAGCCTACGCCAAGGTACTTGGCGCATCTATGCCAGGGGAGTCGGGAACCATGTAGGTGCAGGTGAAGGGCGTGGGTGTTGAGTGTCAGTGTCTCCTGAGCCTCCGAGTGATCAGCATAGCCTGTGTCTTTTCAGGGTTGATGGTGATGTGCCAGCGATGGGCCCAGATTTCTGTGTTATCTAAAACCCTTTGTAGCCTACAAATGACCAGGTCATTATTCTTGTCATGAGTGTAAAAGACTGTTTCATCAGCAACTGTGCAGTGTGTTCCAGGAGAGGGGGGGGGGCTGTAGGAGCATCCACAGTGTACAGTCTGTACAAAAAGGTCCCCAGGACCAATCCCTGTGGCACCACAGCACGAACAGGCCTTTTGGTGCAGGTGGCAGGTGGCTCTTTCTACCTTGACAGAGAAAGTTCTGTTCATGAGATAGCTTTGGATTAGTCAGACTACGCTCCTGGGGAACCCCTGTGTGTATAATTTGTATAATAGCCTTTATGCCATACTGAGTCGAAGGCTTTGGCTACATCAAGTAGCACTATCCCACAGTAGTCACTGTGGTTGAAGCCCTCTGTGGCTGCTACTACCAATGTCATGATCTGTTGTGGGGCAGAGTGCCTCTGTCGGAATCCGAACCGGAAATCCGGCAGAAGTCGCTTGTTGGTGATATGATCTCGTACGGGTATTAGCAGCAGGCGCTCATAGATCTTGCTGAGGGTTGGCAAGAGGCTAATCGGCCTTTAGTGCTGCGGGATTAAAGGGTCTTTCCCTGGTTTGTGTATGGTGACCACTTCTGTGTGTTTCCAGTAAGCTGGGAACTCGCGGGTACAAGTAATCTCGTTGAAGACGTTCGCGAAGTGTTCGATAGCCGAGGGCTGAAGAAATTTAACTAATTGGTTGGTGACACTGTCGTATCCCGGCGCCTTTTTTGTAGGGAGAGACCCAATTACTTTTGCCACATCTTCTGGGGCGAAAAGTGGGGTTTCGTCCTCTGGATCATTCTCAGCATTGAGGAAGACAGCCAGTTGACGATGGACTACCTCTTCATATTCTTGATACTGGGGTTCTGCCGCTTGAAATTGCTTCTCAAAGATGTCGGCGAGGGAGTTGGCCTTTTCAGCATGACTGTAGGCCAGACCCCACTCGCCATGGAGTGACGGCATCCTAACGCGTCTTTTGGTGAATTGCTTTGTTGCTTGCCATTGGGTGTGATCGTCTACTTTGAGGGCTGTGAGGCGGTATTGCCATTGCTGGTTTCTGTGCTCATTGAGCACTGCCTTCAGCTCTCTCTGTAGACTATTGAAAAGCCTTCTGGTGGCCTGATTTCTGGTGATCTTCCACGCGTTTGTCACTTGTTATTGTGATGGATTTGGGCTAGCAAATGTTCCGGGAGCTGTGCTTGTTGGGGCAGGTCATCCCTTTGTGGGGGAGTAGCATCTTCCACTGCCTGCAAGACGGTTCCTATTAGGTCTTGTAGTTCTTGTTCTGCTGTTTTGGCAGTAGATGGTAGAGCACGAGCGATATCAGAGGCGACAGTTTCTAGTTACCGTTCCCAGTCTGTACATTTGTAGGACGTCTGGTAACGTGGGAGTGCTAACCATACTCCCACATCGAGCTCTAGAATCAATAGGTTGTGATCGGAGGACATTCTGTTGATTGTCCTTGCGGCCACAAATCCTGTGATCCTTCAAGTGAGGGCTATATCTAACATGTTGGGCCTACCTCCACTTTTTGGAAAATGTGGGGCTTCAATCAGACCCCATGTTTCGAAGTGGTGGTCGCATGCTAGTCATTGCAGTTTGGAGCCTGTTCTGGAGGTTACTCTAGAGTTCCAATCTGGGTGTTTGGCATTGAAGGCGCCTCCTATTATGAGTTTGCCTTCAATTTGCCCTAGAGCAGCTATGTCTCCCTCGTCTATCCCATCTTGTGGGAGTGGTAGATTGCAACAATTGTTAGGGGTCCGATGGCAGTGGTTAGTTCCACGACCTCTACTTGGATTTTATTGGTAGATGTTAAGAATACCTGTTGGTGAGGGATCCCTCTTTTTATTTATATGGCTACTCCTCTGCCTTGGATTGGCCAGTCTTTACAGTAGCTAACGTAGTTGGTAACTGTCACTTTTATTCCTGGTTTTAGGTGGGTTTCCCCCATCATGCATATGTCGATGGAGAACTCCTTCATGAGATCTCTTAACTCGAAATCTTGATTAACAATGCCATCTGCATTAAAGACGCACATTGTCAGGCCTTGGATATTTGGTGATCTATCCATGATGGGGCTTTGAAACTACTGAGGAAGTTGCCGAGGGGAGCGACTGCTGGACTGCTGCCTGAAGGGCAATGAGGATCTGAGTGTTCAGCTGCTGGGTCTCCCTGAACTCCTTCATCATTTCCATGATGAGGTTCATGGCCTGGACCATAACGCCTAACAATTGATTGAAGCGGGTGGACTGAGTGTGGGGTTCCCTAGAGCTTCCTCGCTGTTGATGTACCTGGTCACCGTGTTTTTCCTGGTGTTGTTCTTGCGTGTGTGTCTGGTGCTGTGGTGACATGGGTTGCGTCGATTTCTCAGCGTTTCCGTGGCTCTTTGGTGAAGAGACCACTTCCGCATATGTTGCCCTTGATGTGTCAGGCCTTGGTTTTATCCAAGTTCTGTCTCTGTGTGTTGTCCTGTTTTGTCTCTCTGTGTGGTTTGATGGGGTGGTAGTGTCTTGTTTTTGTATGTGGGGGCAACCTTCACACCTTTTTCCGTCTGTGCATGTTTTTTGTGGACCTTGCAGCCTTGGTACCTCAGCCGTGTGGTTTTTCCCACACAGCATGCACCTAATCTGCGGGTCCATGTGTTTATTGTGCAAGTCCTGGTGTCGTGGAGTTTGGGGCATTATCTGCAGCACACGGGCTTCTGGCAGTGGGTAGCTACGTGATCCAGTCCCTGATACCTGAAGCATTGCACCACCTTGTTCTTGCAGCGGAGCAGCTCCTTGGTGACAGGGACTGATAGAACAGTTTCGATCTGGCACCTGTTCTGGGGTATGTCCGGCAGAGTGACTTGAAATAATGGCCACTTACTCTCTGCCCCATTTTCGCCTATCTGCTCGACGGTTTTAACAACAAATCCCTGTGCAGTCAGGTCTGTCCTGACTGCCTGGGCAGAGAGCTGTCTGGGGAGGTCCCTAATGCTGATGTTTTGTTTCTTGTCTTGATGGTGGGGAACATGTAGTGTGGTATATTTTTGTCTCTGAGGGACTTGTCTGCTCAATTTTTGGTGTTATTTATGTCTGTCAGTCGGGCTTGGACTCCCTGCGCCGATGGTCCGATTGGGGACGTCGACATTCCGATTGCGAGCACTGACACTCCGACTGCGGCCGCTGACAATCTGTTTGCGGGCGCCGATCCAGGTCCGCGCCGTCCCCGACGTCGCGGCAGGTAGTGGAAGATGCAAAATCCCGTGGAGTGTCCCCATCGGCCATCGTGGTAGGATCTTGTGTTTCCTTAAGGCGTGACTGCTTGATGGTTCTGATGAAACGGTCTGTCTGCTCTCTCTCAGTAAAAGGTGAGAGAAGGCAGACAGACCATTCCATCAGAACCACCTGATGATGGCGGAAAGGTTATTCGCCGAAATATCGTGGAACTTCAACGATCACATCCGGCTGCAGCCCTGGAAACAACACATAGCCCTGGAAAGCGTTCGATCACATTTTTGATCTGAATTTTTTACATTAAAAACTGCTTTTTATCTTTAATTATTTTTGGTAAATCAGTGGAAGAAGAACCAATAATTGAACTGTGTTTTTCAATATTTAATTCTAAACTATCAATATAAAGTACTCAATCAGATAATTTCCATTGCATTTCTTCCATTTCAGTTAACAGCTCATTTATTAATTTTTGATAATAATCTTATAAGTCAGTGGTTGTTAATAAAACTTGATTGGTTGTTTTAAAATTATATACTTGTATTTCCTCTTGTCTTTTAAAATTACAATAAAATTCCATGATAACTTTAATTGCACTTCCTCAAATTAAAATCTTCTAAAATTTGGTAATTACTTATTCTTTAATTTGACTTTAAAATTCTTGTGGTCCAACAATATTATCATTATTATTAATTCCATAACTCATTATACTCGATTTAAAAGCAGAACCTTGACTTTAAGTTGGTATACATGATTTGAAACAATATCATCATCTAGAAAAATGAAACCTGATAAATTTTTCTGATATTTTTCAATTTGATTTATTGATATTTATCTACTGGAAGTTCTTGAAAATAATTCTCATTGTTGTTATTATTAATATTTTTGGTTTTATAGTGTTTACAAAGATCCCTCAAACACTGTTTACTCAAAACATTATCATGATTAATTTTAACTTCAGATTTTTTGGTAAGATCAGTTAATTGAGTTTTTCTAAGATTAGAATAATTTTTATTGTTTTTATTTAACAAATTTGATGAAGCTCTTTTAAAGATTTTTTTAATCAACTAATTATTTCATTATTATTGTTATTGTCAATATGATTTATAACAAGATCAATTAACTTTTGTTTGTTAAGTTTGGAATAATTCTTCAAATTTTCTGTTTTAGCAGTTGATTGAAGTTCTTTTAAAATTTGGTATTTCAGTTCTGTCAACTTCATTTCTAGTTTCATTTCCTTCTTATTAATACACTCCAACAGATCTTCCCTCAATACATTTGAATAGCCAGTTTATTTACAATAATTTTCTAAATGTTTGTAACTCAATCCATAGTTCTCTTTATTGTAATTTTCTAAGTTCTTACATAGTTTAACTTTATTTGCCATTTTTGTTTTCCTTCTATCTACTCTGAATGAAATTTGATTTTTATTTTTATTAAAACGTTTTCAGTTAATATGTACTTTTGAGATTTTAGGTTTGATGGATCTTATTTATAAAGAACAAAATTTGTTAGATTTGATTATTTTTAAATGGGAAAAACAGAATTTGCATTTTTCGATGTAGAGTAATGAGGTATGATGGTTCTTATTCATAAAGAATAAAATTTATTATATTTCAAAAATGTTAAATGAGAAAATAAGAATCTGCGTTTTTTGATATAGGCAAATGAGTTTTTTTTTTTGTTTGGAAAAACTCAGAAATTAGATTATTGGTTTGGAACTTGGAATTTTTAACCCAAAATTCTCTTTGTGCCAGAAACCCATGAGTATACTATTTTTGCCACAATGATTTGCACTTTTCGTAGATAACATTTTGAGAACTGCAATCATTTGTGGACTTAGATGCAGTGAAGTGTGAAGGGGATGAAATATATTGGAATGTAGTGTTCGCAGAAAGTCTTTTGTTTCATCACTTTTGCACTTCGAAGATGCTTCTTAGAGACATCTGCTTTGTTTATTACAGCAACTAAAAAATGCTATTTCCATTTATTGCGTCAGTATGACTTCCTATTCCTTAGCGAAAATTATTTTTCGCACTTGCAGTTTCCAGAACACGTCTTATGATTTTCGCAAAGATGAGTGCTTGGAGCGATCTGGATGCTATAACTGCTCTGCTGCCCTAACAGTTTGACGACATTCACCGTAAACGATATTCACGTTTTCGACTTTCGTATTTGATTGCTGGAAAAAAAAAAACCGTGGGCTTCAAACGCACATGTAAGCACAAGAACCATACCTGAGTTAGTATTTTTTTTTTACATTTGTATCACGGGAGAGACGTTTGTGGTATCCCTTCTAGTGACAATGGGACAATGGTACAGTGGTTTGTGGCGCTGTTATCTTAATACGATTTGGTCAAGACTCATACATGTTACGTCACTGAAGTTCTCTTCAGAATCTCCTTCAAACTGTCTTAATTCAGTGACAATAAACGATAAAAATTATTTGCGAAAGTCAGTAAATTTGCAATGTTGCATGCTATAACTTAGGGAAAAATGCTTCTTGATATATTTATTCATTCCGAATATATTTGGGATACCGTTCCCAGCTAACTCCAAGACGGGGATAGGGTCATGAGTCATGAATAAGGACATCAGGGAATAACCTCCGTGGTTCTACAGTGTGTCGTAGAGGACAGAAGTTGAAAGAAGGGACAGGGACTGGAATATACTGTACAAAGCAGAGTAGCGAATCCGGCTAGCATTCGTAATTGTTAAATATGTACGGGAATTGCAAAGGAGTCATAGTCTCCATTTCCCCTTTTCTCTCCATCCATCTCCTCCTCCTCTTCCCGACCCTACGTCCATTTCCTCTCCCCCCCCCCCCTTCCTTCTCCATTTACTGCTCCCCCTCTTGCACTGAGACTAGTTTATTGTTATTGCAAAAACAGATTCTGTAATAATACTCTAGTCATTAACTGAGAAGACATAAGAACATATTTTCTGTTTTTTGGGAAAAATTACAGCGAAGAAGAAAACAAAATAACACATAGTTGTGTATACTTTTTTTGGTTCAAGATGTATACTGTTTAATGAGAGAGAATATGTGTTAAATGCTGTACTAAAGTGGTTAAAAGTGACTGCGAGAGGGAGCATTGGACAGCGTTTTCCCAATTACCAGTAGGTACATTGCTGATCTTAAAAAACAACTGTAGCCTATGTACATATGAAATCTGTATTAGAGTTTCTATAACAACTTAAAGTAAATTGGACATCAAATTTTCGAGATTTTTGGTAATAACATTTCCCCTCTTATGCATTATATACACATTTGCATACTATATAATATAAAAAATAAATAGCATGTTTCTATCCAAATGCTGATTAGAGTATGAAGTGAAAATGTGAAGTAGATCGGTTAAGAATATTTCGAGATTTTTGGCAAGAACTCACATATTACGCAAACTAAAATATACAGTCTATTTCGCCCAAATGTTCATTAGAATATTGAGTGAAAATTTGAAGCAAATCGGTGAAGAACTTTTCCTGATTCTTACTAACTACGTTTCCCCTTCTCTATGTCACATAAGTATTTATATGCTATACACTGAGTTGACAAAAGTCATGGGATAGCGGTATGTACATACACAGATGGCGGTAGCATCACGTGCACAAGACATTAAAGGGCAGTACAACGATTGAGCTGTCATTTGTATTGAAATGATTACACGAAAACGTTTCCGACGTAATTATGGCCACACAACGGGCATTAACGGATCTTGAACGAGCAGTGGTACTTGGAGCTAGGCACAAGGGACTTTCCATTTCAGAAATCGTTAGAGAACTGATTATTCCGAGATCCAAAAGTCGACTGAGTCAAAAATTTCGGCATTACTTCTCACCTCGGACAATGGAGTTGCCGAGGGCTTCACTTAATGACTGAGAGCAGCCACGTTTTCGTATAGATGTCGCCATTGCCGACTACAGGGTTACGCAACGTGGCGGCGCGCCAGCAGCGGACGGGAGCACCTTGTACGGCTAGTGCTCCCGTCCGGCATAACGCGCTGCTGGCAGTGTGAAATAGTCTAAGTCCGAATGAAGGTCACAGTGATAAGACACAAACAATACTGTGTCATACACTACTGGCCATTAAAATAGCTACATAAAGAAGAAATGTGTTCATCGGACAAACATATAATACTAGAAGTGATATGTGATTACATTTTCACGCAATTTGGGTGCAAAGATCCTGAGAAATGAGTACCCAGAAAAACCACCTCCTGCCGTTATAACGTCCTTGATACGCCTCGGCATTGAGTCAAACAGAGCTTGGATGGGGTGTACAGGTACAGCTGCCCATGCAGCTTCAACACGATACCACAGGTCACATTGGCGTATTGTGACGAGCCAGTTGCTCGGCCACCATTGACCAGACGTTTTCAAATGGTGTGAGATCTGGAGAATGTGCTGGCCAGGGCAGCAGTCGAACATTTTCTGTATCCAGAACGGCCCTTACAGGACCTGCAACATGCGTTCGTGCATTATCCTGCTGAAATGTAGGGTTTCGCAGGGATCGAATGAAGGGTAGAGCCACGGGTCGTAACACATCTGAAATGTAACGTGTACTGTTCAAAGTGCCGTCAATGCGAACAAGAGGTGACCGAGATGTGTATTCAATGACACCTCATACCATCACGCCGGGTGATACGCCAGTATGGCGATGACGAATACACGCTTCCAATGTACGTTCACCGCGCTGTCGTGAAACACGGATGCGACCATCACGATGCTGTAAGCAGAACCTTGCTTCATCCTAAAATATGACGTTCTGCCATTCGTGCACCCAGGTTCGTCGTTGAGTACACCATCACAGGTGCTCCTGTCTGTGATGCAACGTCAAGGCTAACCACAGCCATGGTCTCCGAGCCGATAGTCCCTACTGCTGGAAACGTCATCGAACTGTTCGTGCAGATGGTTGTTGTCTTGCAAACGTCCCCATCTGTTGACTCAGGGATCGAGACGTGGCTGCACGATCCGTTACAGTCATGCGGATAAGATGCCTGTCATGTCGACTGCTAGTGATACGAGGCCGTTGGGATCCAGCACGGCGTTCCGTATTACCCTCCTGATCCCACCAATTCCATATTCTGTTAACAGTCATTGGATCTCGACCATCACGAGCACCAATGTCGTGATACGATAAACAGCAATTCAACAATCCGACATTTATCAAAGTTGGAAACTTGACCGTATGCATGTCTCCTCCTTACACGAGGCATCACAACAACGTTTCACCAGGCAACGCCGGTCAACTGCTGTTTGTGTATGAGAAATCGGTTGGAAACTTTCCTCATGTCAGCACGTTGTAGGTGTCGCCACCGGTGCCAACCTTGTGTGAATGCTCTGAAAAGCTAATCATTTGCATATCACAGCATCTTCTTCCTGTCGCTTAAATTTCGCGTCTGTAGCACGTTATCTTCGTGGTGTAGCAATTTTAATAGCAAGTAGTGTATAACAGGAGAAATCAATATCTTCTGTCCGACTAACGTATAATTAAGAGAGTGTGGCGAAATTTGACATTAATGAGATATGGCACCAGACTACAAACGCGAATGCTTCTGCTAACAGCGCGACATCGTCTCCAGCCCCTCTCCTAGTCACATGACTAATCGATTGGTCTCTAGACGACTGGGAAACCATAGCTTAGTCAGATGAGTCTCGGTTTCAGTTGGTAAGAGGTGCTGGTAGGGTATGAGTGTGGGGCAGACCCCATGAAGCTATGGACGCAATTTATCAACTTGGGACAGTGCAAGCTAGTGGTGGTTCAAATGTGTGTGAATTCTTAAGGGACCAAACAGCATAGGTCATCGGTCCCTAGACTTACACACTACTTAAACTAACTTATGCTAAAAACAACACACACATCCATGCCCGAGGGAGGACTTGGACCTCCGGCGGGAGGGGTCACGGAGTCCGTGACATGACTCCTCAAACCGCGTGGCCACTTCGCGCAGCAGTGACGGTTCCTCAGTGGTGTGGATTGTGGAATGGACTGTATATTCTGGAGCAACTGGACCGAACATTGGTTACAAATGGTTATGTTCGGCCACTTGGAGACCACCTGCAGCCATTCAGTGACTTCATGTTCCCAAAAAACAATGGAGTTTCTGTAGATGATAATGAGACTTGTCACCGGAGCACAATTGTTGCGATTGGTTTGAAGAACATTTTGGATAATTCGAGCAACTGATTTGGCCACCCAGACTACCAGAAGCGAATTCCATTAAGGATTTATGGGACTCAGTTTGGATAAGAATCGTGCACGAAATCCAGCACCGGCTACATTTTCTCAATTATTTCTGTAGGGGATTTGCAACGACTAGTTGAGTCCGTGTCACGCCCAGATGCCGCACTACACGTGGAAAAGGGAGATCATATAAGATATTTGGATGTATACCACGATTTTTGCCACCTCAGTATACAATCACAAGCAAAATACAGCAAGGCAGACGATGGGGGTTATGTTTCACCTTTATCTTGTCCTTTCTTAAAACGAGCACTTGCAGGTACTGATATGAAATTGTTTCTGCTCGTCGGGTATGTATTGGAAAATTTTCTGTACATCGACTAGTTTCTTCTTTTTTGTTGGAACGGGTCCGCTAAACCCTTGTTTATGTGGACATGACACCTTTTAACGAGCAGTTTTGTGCTGGGGCACGGCACCTATTGTAAGAACAGATATAAAGATCAGTTACCTTCTGCAAACGTAATTTGAGAAAGCAAGTAAACATTAACCGATCTCCAACTTATCGATTTATTTAAGTGTGTCACATGTATATACATACGCTGAGCGTGCCGATACGGTATTTGGTTGTAGCTTTTGGAAACGCCGCTGCTGCTTGCAGGACATACGGCAGATGGCCTCTTAACAGTAGAGCACCAGATTGTACAGTGTTTAGTCGTGTCTTCAATAAACGTCGTGGGACTAGTGAAGTGCCCAAGAGTCATGTCTCTCACTATCCACTTGGCAGAAATTAGACCTCCAATAAGAAAGCACAGCACTTCTACACTTATCGCTGTCCCGCCAACAAGAGTGTGACAGAAATTACATACGTACGGCCTCCGTCCTTATCATATACAGCATATTCATTGCCTTCGAGAAGGAGATGAAGATAACCAATTGGAATAATGTCGTTGCTAATTGAAAACCACCAAGTAATCCCATTAATACACTTTGCTGGTAATGCCACATTTACTCGTGACGGTATAGATAAGATTGGTAATTCACCCTTGCACACATGTGGTCTGACGAAAACCTACACGCATTTACGGAGACATGTTTTCAAGAACGCACCCTGTGAACGACAATAAGTTGATTGGGCCTGCTTTTTGTCTTACAGTGCTCTGTATTCTAGACTTTCTTGGAAACGAGTTTCCAGCGTTATTTCAAGAGGTTCCTTCGGCTAGAGGGGTGGGACGTTCTTCCAAAATCACAGAGCCCCGGCGCATTCTACATGTTAGGTGACACATAGGCTAAAGCTAATATTCCCCACAACATCGATTGGTAGAAATCGTTACGTTTCTTGGCCGCCAGAATCGCGGATCCTATACGTTTGATTTATGCGTGTATAGATGATTGAGATTCCAAGTAAAAAAAAAAAAAAAAAAAAAAGTGTACGAAATAGATTGAACTTCAGGATATGAATAGCGCTATCTTCATAAAATAATTGCAAGGCGACATCAGAAGTGTTACACAGGGTGAATTCAAGAGCCACATATTAAAAACGAAACTAATGTTAATTATTTGCCACTTCTTAACACATTCTGTATTTGTTTGGGTGACATCCTAACAGCTGTATCTTTGTAAGCAAGAAAAATTGGACTCATGTTTTGTGGAATGTTTTATTCTAGTTAGTCTATACTACCACTTTCCGAGTATTTAATATTAGCAGAAACAACAGTTTCTGCTTAGCTATTTATTTATAGCTGTGTGTCACCGCCCATACCGTGAAGCGTCTGACCTTGTGCTTAAAGTTTATGACGTCTTATATCGTGAACTACGAGTCGTACAATGATAGAATTTTGTAAGTACATCCAGCAGCGTATGTGGATACTGTCTGCAAAATGTGTTGCGAATAGAGTTCGTAGTAACAAAGTAATAAATTGAAACGTCATGCACGATGGCAGGTTGTGCCACTTTAACACTGATCTCACTGTTAATGACGTCATACCTCCTGACTTATGTGCCGTACAAAGATATAACTTTGCAGTTGCATTCAGCGGCATGTGTGCATACTGTCTGCAAAATGTGTCACGAATCGCTACGGTCGCAGGTTCGAGTCCTCCCTCGGGCATGGATGTGTGTGATGTCCTTAGGTTAGTTAGGTTTAAGTAGTTCTAAGTTCTAGGGGACTGATGACCTCAGAAGTTAAGTCCCATAGTGCTCAGAGCCATTTGAACCATTTTTTTTGTGTCACGAATACAGTTATTGGTAAAGAAGTAATAAATTATGACGTCATGTCTGATGTGATACACTTCAACAACCGCGGGAAAGTAGGAAGCCATATAAATTTTTCCCTTCATCATGTTGTAAAGACCTTTAGCGAGGAAAAATTTCATAACGGTTTAAAATTATGTATAAAGTTTGTTGCACTTCGCTAAGTGTTCTCATTCTCAAATACTGAGTGAATTAAGCCTGGAAAATTCACGTGTCGTGAGCTACACTTATTTTTACCCTCAACACTATCCCCTTGATAAGTAGGTAATTCTTATTCCCACAGCGATTTTTACCTGATAGTAAGCTATATTTGTACCAAGTTTGGTAGAAATCGGTCCAGTATTTTAGGATAATATGTGGAAGATATATACTCACACGCTTACAAATATATCCATTTTGATGCTATTTATGGAATAGCTGATATGTGCAAATAATTCGCCCCGATAGGTAATACAGTAACGGAGAAAGAAGTAAATGCAAATATTCACTAACAAAACGCATTATACTTGAAAATTATGAACTACGTCTTTTATGAATTTGAACAACTGTATGTATGGATTGTCTGTATCGAGAATTGTTTTAAATGTGACTGTTATTTCCCTGTGACAGGATCCATGGCCATTGTTCCCTATAAGATGTTGTAATGCAATATCAAAACCTATAATAAAGTGGCCAGTGTAAGGTGAGGCAGCTCATGTAAGAGACTTGGTACTTCCTACCATATCATACACCTGCCCATGTATTTTAAAACAATATGGACCACTGCCATGAATATCGACCGATTTAAACCGAACTGAAGCAAAATGACTGTTAAATTATCTAATATTTTCTAGGCAGTCCTTAGTATAGCGGTTATTCTGTTCTGTGAAGTTCTGAAGCTATTTACAGTCTCTAATGTGCTGTAAGTTAACGTTTCCCTTGTAGTATCACACGGAAGCTGAATTGTCACTGAACTCCGCCTCAAACAACCTTGCAGAACAATATACGCATATTTGGTCCACATTACCAACACCGTATATTTGTACTTCACTGCCTTTAGGAAAAAGATGATCAGAGCAATATGTTTGTAGCAGTATATGTCGTTGTCTTCTTGCAGTGATATTGTGATGGAGGTGAAGACGTTAAGTTGCTGATCGAAAGTCGTTGTCTTGCACTAATTATTGCCATGGAACATTGAATTTGTGTTGTCTGTGATTGAGCTGAGCTTCTCTACCTTGCTAAAGTCAAAGTTGCCTCGTTCGTCACTTTTTCTGGCATCACTTCTTCTGCCGTCTTTGAATCTTTCCAGTGTTGGTTGGAGGCATCCTTCTCGGCTTCAGTGTTGTGCGTAGTGGCATCGTGGAGACCTGAAATACAAATGAAACCTTCTCGCAGAAATCTGACAGCTTTTTGTAATTATTCATTTGTTACGAAAAATCAATAAGAAACAAATATTTCTGCCAGCAAACGTTTTTTTACCTTTTATGATGCAGCATAGTAACAGTGTTGAGAGTAGAAGTGTGACGTAATGTTTCAGACACTGTAAAGTAAAGACGAATTAAAAGTTAAAGAAGTTATAAATCAAATTTTACAGGCTGAACATCAATAAAACCGAAAAACTGCATGGGGGGATCCCTGACTGGAAATGGAGGAGAAAAGGTCCTATGAACATATGTCCGGAAACGCATCGTTCCGCCTGCCACAGTGGCCCAGCGGTTCTAGGCGCTACAGTCTGTAACCGCGCGACCGCTACGGTCGCAGGTTCGAATCCTGCCTTGGACATGGGTGTGTGTGATGTCCTTAGGTTAGTTAGGTTTAATTAGTTGTAAGTTCTAGGGGACTGATGACCTCAGAAGTTAAGTTCCATAGTGCTCAGAGCCATTTCAACAAATTTTTTTTTTTTTTTTTTTTTTTTTTTTTTTTTTTTTTTTTTTTTTTTTTTTTTTTTTGCCTTGGTGGATGGTGCTGACTAATGGAAGTTCCTCGGACCGCATGCTGTATGTTCCTTGTGTGTTGCATGTTGTGTGACCGACGCAGCTTACTGTAAGCAGCAGAATGATCTGGTATTTATGTCGGGAACAAGCCGAGGTGGTGTTTGTGTATGGCTAAGCAGATGGAAGCCGTCGAAGGCAGCGCGTCACCAAAACAAGTATCCTCACAGACACGACCATGTTGCACAACATTTAAAGGCCTTTTTGGGCGTTTGTCTGATTAGGACACCTTCCCTGATTTTTTCTTCCATATCCAGTCACCAATCCGTCACTGAAGTTTGTCGGTTTTATTAATGTTATTCTGTATAAGAAAACGCTACTTATCTGTGGTAATGATGTAATTCATTGTATTCGCGCAGTACACAATGCTTGCTCAAAAAAAGTTATCTACTCCAACCGCTGTTGTGAATAGATTATCAATAGATGGCGCCTTCTACATTCTTTACATAGACGTGTATGGCTGAAACAGAGTGACGGACTACGCTTGCGTAAGGAATCTAAAGAACTGCAGCATCTATCGTGCATGTTAGTTTAACAGACTGTCAATAGGTGCCACCTTCTACACACACCAAAAAAAGTTTTCCATCACTTCGGTTCCGAGAGTTCCGGAGCCTATACCGAAAATTGGATTATAGATCAACACAAACATCATTTCCGCCCGTTTTATTGCTCATGAAAACCACACGTGGATGTTGTACCAAAATACAGCGGGACCTTCAGAGGTTGTTGTCCAGATTGCTGTACACACCGGTACCTCTACTACCAGTAGCACGTCCTCTTGTATTGATGCAGGCCTGTAGTCATCGTGGCGTACTATCCACAAGTTCATGAATGCACTGTTGGTCCGGATTGTCCCACTCTTCAACGGCGATTCGGCGTAGATCCCTCAGAGTTGATGGTGGGTCATGTCGTCGATAAACAGCCCTTTTCAGTCTATCCGAGGAATGTTCGATGAGATTCATGTCTGGAGAACATGCTCGCCACTCTAGACGAGCGATGGTTTTATCCTAAAGGAAGTCATCCACAAGTGCACACGATGTGGGCACGAATTGTCGTCAATGAAGACGAATGCCTTGCCAATATGCTGCTGATATGCTGGCACTATCGGTCGGAGGATGCCATTCACCTATCGTACAGCCGTTACGGCGCCTTCCATGACCACCAGCGGCGTACGTCGGCCCCACTTGATGCCACCCCAAAACAGCAGGGAACCTCGACCTTGCTGCGCTAGTTGGACAGTGTGTCTAAGGCGTTCAGCCTGACCGGTTTGCCTCCAAACACGTCTCCGACGATTGTCTCGTTGAAGGCATATGCAACACTCACCGGTGATGAACACTTGATGCCAGTCCTGAGCGGTCCATTCGGCATGTTGTTGAGCCCATATGTACCGCGCTGCATGGTGTCGTGGTTGCAAAGATGGATCTCTCCATGGACGTTGGGAGTGAAGTTGGCATCATGCAGCCTATTGCGCACAGTTTGAGTCGTAACACGACATTCTGTGGCTTCACGAAAAGCATTATTCAACATGGTGGCGTTGCTGTCGGGGTTCCTCCGAGTTATACTACTGCACTAGTAACCCTTGGGCGGCCTGAGCGAGGCATGTGATCGACAGTTCCTCTGTCTCTGTATCTCCTCCATGTCCGAACAACATCGCTTCGGTTCACTCCGAGATGACTGGACACTTCCCTTGTTCCGAGGTATTCAAAGTACCAATGTGAACGTGATCGAACCGCGGTATTGACCGTCTAGGCATGGTTGTACTACATACAACACGAGCCGTGTACCTCCTTCCTGGTGGAATGACTGGAACTGATCGGCTGTCGGACCCCCTCCGTCTAATGAGCGCTGCCCATGCATGGTTGTTTACATCTTTGGGCGGGTTTAGTGACGTCTCTGAACAGTCAAAGTCACTGTGTCTGTGATACATTACCTACAGTCAATGTCTATCTTCAGGAGTTCTGGGAAACGGGGTGATGCAAAACATTTTTTGATGTGTGTACATTGGCATTATGAAAATCGTTTCAAAGTAAAGTTTCTTAACGGAAACAATAACTTTAATCTATTTCGTCACTAGTGGCGAACGAAATCTTGAAGATGATGTCTCAGTCATTAATTTTGACTTGGTAATACGGGAGAAACGGCCTACCGACAAAGACAGACCGTTGAGAAATAATATATATGACTCCTTCTGAAACGTAGTACTTTTTATGGACAGCAATATAAAAAAGTTTGATTTTGAGGAACAGTTGTTTCATTTCGAGTGTTAGGAGACCGGTGTTCCACCAGCTTTCTTTGGACGTTGCAGCTGGTGGGTGGAGCTAGCTACTCTAGGTTCCTCAGACGGATTTCAGCAATAAGCGTCCACTCCTTCCTCCCTCCCTCCCTCCCTTTATCTCGGTACTGGAGCCTTCGGCTGGCCTCGTATGCCGCAGCTGGCGAGGCCCTGGGTTCCCTTTTATCGGAGTCGATACCCGGCGCGAGCAGACCAGACCACTCCGCAGGACCGCAGGCGCTCAGCTGTTATTAAACCCGGGCAACAGATGGGCCCGCGCCGGATATTGCGGAGGTCCCTGCTAACGCGGCGCCTGCTGTTGCCTCATTGGCTGCGCGGCCCGCAGACACTGCACGTGCTCTGCTGTTTGCTTACCTGCCTTCTCGCTCTGAGAACGAGCTGTTGCAGCTGTAAGTGTCTTCGAGGCTGTGTCCGTCGGACACAAAAATTTTTTGAGGTATGTTTTTTAATTTCAGGATACCGACTGGTGAAGCATGTTACCATTACCTTGTGCCGCGAGGCGACATACTCTTTATCGTTAGTTTCGATTATAAAAGACACAATTGGTTAAGTGGTAGCTGGTTAGACTGGTATATGGTTAGACTGTGAGCCCCATAAAGACGATCCTTGCGTCTGTGCTCTGTGACACCCTCCATGTCGTAGCCCAGACGGTTTGGCGAAGGAGCGTACTACATGGCTTTCTGTTCGTGTACATCAGTATTCCGCAAGCCACTTGATGATGTCTTGCTGACGGTATTTCTGAGACCGCTGACTCCCCTGTCACTATTTCATTCGAGAATGACACATGGCAAGAAACACTGCCAGCAAGTCTCTCTTCTTCTTCTTCTTCCGCTGCAGCTTTTACGGCCTCATTGGACCACCTCAGTCAATCATCCTCTGATCACCTTCTTCATTAGCCTTTCTTTCCGAATTTTTGTCGTTTCTCTTCAGTAAATATCCTTTTTACTGTTTGTCGTTCGTTTTTGGTCTAAATAATATTTTTATGTTTTTCAGTTTCTTCAGATTTCTGTTTTGTTTGGTAAATCGGCAGAGTTAATTCTAGTTCTTTCATATCCTTCCCTATTATCTTTATCCTTCCCACTTATTGCTTCATGTCCCAAAGTTTCTCTATAATTTTAATTGATGGTCTGGTCTCTGTTGTCGTCGTAAAATGACCAACAAAAACGAGAAAAATCTTTTTTCCGTATAGTATCTGTAATGGGCTCCAGTTCTCTAAACACCAATACATTTGGCACTATCATCCATTGTTCATCTTTTTGATATTTCTTATTTATGCATTTCCTACCTATCCTGAGAAGCGTTTCCCCTCTGTATGTCATCTCTGGTTGAACCACCGACTTATATTGTTTTAATTTAGTTTTAATTGATAGACATTTATATTATATATTATATGTAGACTACGTTCAAATAACTTACGGGAATGCAGCCACGTGACGTCGTCGACAATCGTCGATAATTCAACAGCAGCACACCCTGCTATTTTCAAGGCAAAACTGCAGGAAGGTAGCACTGTGCAATAGAATTTAAAACCACACACACACACACACACACACACACACACACACACACACACACACACACACACCAAAACTTGTCTACACAAACCAAACATGACCGACGACGGAAATTGTAGACAGTGAAATTGATAAACAACAGGTGAGGCAGAATAAATTCTGTCCCTCTGTTTTTTGACAGCTGAAAGAGCTGTATTCCACGCAGAATTTAAACAAAACCACCATTTCTATTTATAACATTACTTGCTAATTTAATTTCAACAGATTCATTAATAACACTGTTCCACTAGCTGGAATTCCGCAAGATGGCTGGTGTCAAGATGATGTTCTGAAATGGCGGATTTGCTCTGCTGTTGTAAGCTTGTGTGCCGCTTATGCTGAGTACACCGATCCTTCACAGTCATCTAAGTCTGACAAATATATGACATGCCATAGTTACAAGGAATATGGTAGTCAACCGCCTTACATGAACCGGTATCATCCTTTACGGGACCTAGAAGTGTACTGACCGTAGATGGTGATCAAAAAGCACAATACACATCATAACTCTGCAAAATACAACCAGGCCGGTTTGAAATTTTCCCTGCATAAAGCAGAAAGGCCGCATACTTTGCTGCTACCTCGCTATTATCGCCACTCACCCGGTTAACAGCTGGACGGTAACGCAATGCACTCTTATCTTGTAAAACAATAAACCGGTAGCCAAGATCGCAGGAATTCTTTTTATTCCATGATTACCACTTTCAGCGAAACTAAAGCCACCATCATCGGATCTAGGGAGGGCAGAAAACACTATAAAACTGAGCTTGGATTCCACTTATATAACATGTATAATATAAATTTAGTTACATATTTTAGGACACATACAAGTTACTACATCAAGGCAAACAATGGTGATACTAATAGTTGTCTATAATACGCAGGCCTTACAAAATTGTCGTAAGTAGCACATAGGCGTCCACGAGAGATGACATTATAAATGTTAAGTGTCTCCATCACATACAAGCGCAAGCTACGTACTACCGCAACTCCGGCTCTGATCTTACACTACAGGCCGCGTCGCCAGATGGCGCTAGCAGAAGAGGCGCCAATCAATGCCACAGATCAAGTCATAACAGACTGCGCGTGTGTGGTAACACTACGTCATTAGGGCTTGTACATAATTCTAGAGATTACTGTATCACGTAAGCATAACCAAAACATATGAAAGCTGCAGACCTACACAATTGCACATCTGCCTGGTCACATATATGATATATCGAAAAGCAAATGCAAATTTCATGAGAACTGCGGAACTACAAAAATGTACATCTGTCTGGTCCTATACGTAATAAGATACGATTATACATAGATATTTTATGGGATCTGCAGGGTTATACACAGGACGTCAGTCTGGTGATATATAAAATCTACTGAGAGTAAATACAAATTTTAAGATTACAGGGTTACACAGTGCATACCCGTCTGGTCACATATAAAAATAGCAGTAAAACACACCTTGCGTACGAGCGCAGATTTTTCCTGTAATATCAAATGCACATCTGCCTGTGTACATATAAAACATACCGAAAAGAAATGCAAATTTTCTGAGACTGCCGAATTACACAAGTGCACATCTGTCTGGTCATTTATAGAACCTACCAAAAGTCATGTATAAATTTAAGGACACTGCAGGGTTACTGAAATGCATATCCGTCCGGTCTTATATTAAAAAAAATACCGATAAAACACACATTGCGTATGAGCCTATGGGTTTTCGTCTTAACAGAAACACTTAATATAAGAAGTACAACTATGTGGCAGCCTCATGTAAATAAACTACAGTCGTCTAACAAAACCAATATCAAAAAGTTATGCCTCCTCATGTCGACTATATACTTATGTAGTCGTAAAAGACCTTGTTCTGTGGTGTACGCAGCGATCACCGGACCAAAACCAAGAAAACGTAAAACTGGGTGGGTGGGGGTTGCCTATTGCCCTAAAATAGGACATTCTACCCACATTCTTATCTGTCTTTCACTATAACCATTCTGACGAAAGATGACTTCGAGATGGGCTAACTCAGCTGATTAACTCGCAGGGTCCGAGATGACATGGGCTCTGTGAGGCAAGGAACAATGTACCCCTTCATGTTCAGCCGGATGCTGACAACTGTCAGCCTGCAGGTACAAGTCAATGTGAGTAGACTTCCTGTAAACGGCATGTACCAACGTATCATCCACCTTCCTCCTGACCAAAACATCAAAGAAGGCTAAACAGTCATCCTTTTGCACTTCTATCGGGAAACGAATATTCTAGTGGATACAATTCAGGTGTCCTGAAATGTCGCTCAAATTCCCACTGCCATGAGGCCAAACAACAAAAGCGTCGGCTACATGTGTGAAAATACGCGCAGGTTTCAAAGCCACCGAAATCCGAGGTGTGTTCCTCCAAATAAATTGGCAATAACAGTTAACAACTGGCTTACCATCACAATTCCATCCTCCTCGTAATACTGGCCATTGAATAAAACGTAACTGGAAGTTGTAACTTCCCCCTTCCTAATCGGCCTAGTGGATTGCTACATAACTGAGCATGATCGCATATGCCTAATGAAATTTTTCAGTGAATAAGGCTATCGTTATGGAAGGAAGATAACACCGGTTAGTTGGAGGAAAGCGTACAATAGACTACTGAGAAGGAAGAATCTATTCTAAATCTAGATGATAATTTTGAAATGGGTGATGTATAGTGCATTCGCTCACGAACCGCACAGGGGGAAAAGGTACCACGTAATATTTACTAAAGAAATAACAGATAACACAAAGAAAACACAAATTAGCTGAAAAAGGGATAATTAAACGGGCACCAGCCCGAAGAGCAACGACTCTCCAGAATCTTAAGAAAGGTAATGGCAAAGAAATTTAAGCCAATAATCAATGGCGTGGCAACAGAAGGTTGTCACGGTTTTCCTCCGCACGACAGTTCACGAGAAAAAAAATAAGAATCAGAAAGAACTGAGTTAGAAGCTACTTATTCTGAAATTTTAAAATTTGAAAGTAGCGTTAAATTAATATTACTGGTTAAATAAATGACTGGCTTAACTTAAACTTCGTTAAGTAAAAAGATACCTTTTAGTAACCACATTATAACGTAACGCAAAGTTTAGAAAATGCCAAGCCATTTACTTTTTATTACTGAAAGATTGAATTGAATTTACTTTAAGGAAACGAGCAACTGATTTTACTTTTAAAATAACAACAATAAAATACATACGAAGCCAGCAGAAGTCAGCGGCTAAGCTAAATACAGAGTCAATGGAATTGCGCACTCTTAGTTTGTGCTGTATCTTTAGGTATTAGCTTTGCCAGTGAAATTTTACTTTACTTTAAGTAGCCTCTTTTATGCAATACAAGAATGAACAGTTACTTAGGTAGAAAATTTAGACTGAAGCTGGATTTTAAACACACTAACTGGCAGTAAATAGTCAATCAATTTTCATATTCTTACGACACTCGCAGATTGCATGGAAAGGAAAGGGACCATGCTTCGTAATAATGTCTGAGGACAATGACAACACAGGTGTCCTACAAGTTTTAACTATTGCAAGCTGTTACTCAAGTTATTCATAACTTTGTGAAATGAATGTTGCTGGGCAAAGCCTCTACATTACTATATTTGTCGGTTAGGTCTTACTGTGTTGTAGCTGTGCGGACGACGAAGAATGTAGCCGACGACAATGCTGAGCCGCCGTTGTTCCTGCTACTGCTGTTCGACGAGAACCCCGAGTCATATCAGAGACACGGTTAATTATGGGACAGGCAGTAGTTGAATTGCAGTTTCCTCCGCCTGCCCTCTCCTATCGTGCTCTCAACACTCGCGGGTGAACAGATCAGGCGCGTTTACAACGGCGCGAGCATAGCTGCACACCGCGGCGGCGGGAGCGCCCAACAAACACTTCCTCACTCGTTCATGGCTGAAGCTGCTCCCACCCCCCCTCGCCGCTCGAAGCGCGACAGAGACTCTCCATACGCAAAGATAATCAACGGCACAGCTACCACCATTTTTTCGTTGCTGTGGATACATTTCTATAAAGTTTCCTTGGCTATTACCCAGAAATTTACAATATCTTCATTATAATTACGATCAATTATATACAGACAAAATTAAATACACAAGTACTTCGATTACGTATTCAGTATAGTTTCTGTGATACAGTTTACAGCTTCAGAATTAAAAGTACAGCGCAAGTTAACAACGAATATTAAACGGCGAAAATTTTGAATGTTGCAGAAGGTATTTTATCTACATTATCGACGTTACAAAGTCAACACAAGCCGTAATAGGTTCGTTAATTCAGCACCAAACCTAACCTCAATCAACAGCAACTAATCAGAGTTTATGTTATCTCACCCGTTGATTATTAATACCCCTATCGATAGCTTCTGACGTTGATGATCTTTGATTTGTGATGGTGCCAGTAGTTACAGTGTGTGTGTGTGTGTTTTTTCTTTCTTTACGGACTTTCTCCGAAAACCGGCTTTTTAAGTTGGCTTGCACAGCGCTTTCTTGCCGCAGTTTTGCCTTTAAAATGGTAGGGTGTGCTTCTGTCTAATTATCGGCGGTTGTCGACTGTGTCATCTTGCTGCATTCTCGTAAGTTATCTGAACACTGCATACGCCGGTGACAGTAAGGTCTCATATGTAAACCACGTTAATTTTTCAGCTTTTAACATTTTGTTAGTTCTTATTTGTCTTTGATGTTTCTCTTCCAAGTTTTACGTTGAAATTTCTCCTATCTTTAAATTGTTTCTATATTTTTACTTTCCTGGTATTTACTGTTACGTGATTGATTACTACTGGATCTGTTACTATTATCTCAGTATCCTCGACTGATCTCTGGAGTCCTGTTTCGATTGCTACATTTTGTAGGCTTGTTATTTGATTTCTGGCTTCTTGAATGTTATTAGCTAGTAACGCTAAGACATCTGCGAATATTTCTTGGTTCCAATTCATAGGTTTTCGGGATTTTCCCTGTACTAAACCTTCATTACGTACTCGAGTGCACAGTTGAAAAGTAACTGCGATGATCACCTCTCTGTCTTAATCATGTTTTAATCACAAATGGCTCAGATATTCGTCGTGTGAGGTTTACTTTAGATTTTGTGTTTTTTAGAGTTATGTTTATCGTTTTTATTAATTTGGACCTCTCCGCCTGTTACGACAGCGAAGTAGGTTCGTGGAGTAAATCTATCACCCCTAATTTTTAGAATTTTCTCGTCGTGCATCTTTCAGAAGACATGTCGTGTAAGTAGGCTGTTTAGGTTTTTTTATTGGTAACGCCACCTCTGTATGAAAATCACTGGCTGTGCTGTGTGCAGTCTGTGGCTGCTTTGCATTGTTGTAATACTCGCCATTGTAGTGTTAGGCAGCTGGCTGTGAACAGCGCGTAGCGTTGCGCAGTTGGAGGTGAGCCGCCAGCAGTGGTGGATGTGGGGAGAGAGATGGCGGAGTTTTGAAATTTGTCATGAACTGCTATATTTATATATGATGATATCAAGGTAAATACATTGTTTGTTCTCTATTAATATCTTTCATTTGCTAACTATCTCTATCAGTAGTTAGTGCCTTCCGTAGTTTGAATCTTTTATTTAGCTGGCAGTAGTGGCGCTCGCTGTATTGCAGTAGCTTGAGCAGCGAAGATTTTTGTGAGGTCAGTGATTTGTGAAAGGTATAATTTAATGTTAGTCAGGGCCATTCTATTGTAGGGAATTTTGAAAGTCAGATTGCGTTGTGCTAACAAAATATTGTGTGGCAGTTTAAGCACAGTCATGTATAATTGTTCAAAGGGGACGTTTCATATGTCGACCCTTAGCCGAGGATACCTCACTGTAATCTTCTAATTTTTTTCTTGTAGTTTGTGTAATTAGTGTAGCTATTGTTTATTGCTAGTGCGTAATTGTAGAGAAAATCTCCTTTGTAGTTGCAGTCTTTCATTGTTGTACAGTAAAACAGTTGTGGCATGCATGTAGATTTGCACTAAGTATTTCGCAGCTGCAATTAACTAGATATTATTTTCAGTGCTATGTTAATGTGTTCTCTTATTTTTGATCTTCAAATTGTGTTTTTCTGTGTTGTCGTGTGAAATACTGTGACAATAATGGCGTGTGAAAAACGTAATACTAGGCTCCAAAGTAAACTGAGAAATGACAGTGAAAATGAAAGCAGTGTGTTAGCGCCAACGAGTAATGAATTAACTGATGTTCAAAGTAATAATTTGGTAATTGTGCATAGGGAAATGGAGTGGGCTGCAAACAATGGTGTAGACAGTGAAACAGGTAGTGAACAGGGAAGCATTATCGATCGATCGGTCGGCAACAGCTCGCCTCAGGAATCCGAAATGACAGGACACAATTTCGCAAATACTGTAGATTCAGGTTTTGGGTTATCACCGTTTTCTCAAATAAGTCAAGACACATTTTCTGCTTGTCAAAATGTGAATGTTGCCGGTACAAATGCACTGCCGAAAAGCCTAGAGAAACAGATTCCAGACACTAATATATTATTATTGCAATTAATGCAACAAATGGAACAAAATCAGAGACAAATGGGACAAAATCTTAAAAAGTTAGACACAGTGGAACAAAATCTTAAAAAGTTAGACACAATGGAACAACACCAGAGACAAACACAGCAACAGTTAGACACAATGGAACAAAATCTTCAAAAGTTAGACACCACACTTGAACAAACACGTGAAGATTTAACTACTGAGTTACATAATATTGAATCGAAATGTCAAAAAGTCTGTAATGACGTAAAAACACAAATTTGTGAGCACTTTCAACCTATTTTTTCGCGGCATGAAAATGCATTATAGAATCACGAAGCAGCCATAAAAGAACTGCAAACCATTGTTCATGAAAATCATGAGACCTTGTGGACTAAAACTGACTCAGTTGCATCTACCGATTCGGTTACGCAACTTGCAAAAACTCAGGAAAACTTAAAGGACACAGTAGATTCGATTTCAACACTAATGGACACTCTGAAACTTGGTTCAGAAAAACACACCGAGGAAATGTGTTCACTATCGGAGAAAGTAGCCGAACTTTCGGATCAGGTCACTAACTTATCTACAAAGGTAGATGATGATCTGAATAACACAACACCTGTAGCCTTCACTGACACTGAAGAGTATGTAGAAATTAGAAAATTCAAACAAAATCAAAATCAAATCAATACACAGTACAAAAGAGAAATCCGGGAAGTACAAGATCAGCTGACACAGGTAATACAAGAATTACGTATTTCAGAGGATAATCGCGCCCCAATACGGGAAGAGGGACACAGAAATACGGAACAGCCACAAAATAATAACACAGGGCATTTCGGAAGTTATGAAAGAAATTGGCAATGTGCACCGAATTTTGAGATGGAACGGCCGACACGACCTAACAATGACCGATATGCAACTCGCCGACATGATGATTTTGACTATAAGCTGTTCATTACTACACGTAAATTCAAAACATTTAAGAATTCTGGCAATGGCATTCATCCACAAGCATGGCTCCATCAATTCTCGCATTGTTTTCCTCCCAACTGGTCATCACAGCACAGATTAGAATTTATGTGTGGCTATTTAGAGAATGAACCAGCTGTAAGAATGCAATCGGTCATTCACGATTGTCACAGTGAAGGAGAATTTTACCATGCCTTCCTCTCAGCATATTGGTCTCAAGCTACACAAGACCGAGTAAAACATAGCATCATGATGATGAAACACTTTGAACAATCAGAATTTTCCAGTCTTGTCAAATATTTTGAAGACATGTTGCATAAGAATCAATATCTTTCAAACCTATACAGCCCTTCAGAACTTATCCGCATTTGCTTAATGAAATTGCCTGAACATTTAAGAAATACTATTTTGGCAGGACGTTGCAAAGACGACATTGAAGCTTTTCAGGGACTCCTACAAGAATTAGAAATTGACACAGACAGTCGCCGGATGCGAAGACAGGAAAACAATTACAGGTCATATCAGTAGCAATTCCACCATGAAAGAAATAATAACTGGACACGACAAGGCTATTCTCACAACACAAATCATGACCAAAACGGACACCACCCATATGACAACCACTGGCAGAGTAATAATAGTTACAGAGAAAGATCGCATTTCCGTAGTAATGACTATCACAGAGACAATCAGAGAAACAGACAATATGGGAACCAAAACAATTATTATCAAGGGAGGCAGAATAACTTCAGACACAACAGTTCGGCGCAGAGTTACAGACTTTTTGACATTTCGATTCAATGTTATGTAACTCAGTAGTTAAATCTTCACGTGTTTGTTCAAGTGTGGTGTCTAACTTTTGAAGATTTTGTTCCATTGTGTCTAACTGTTGCTGTGTTTGTCTCTGGTGTTGTTCCATTGTGTCTAACTTTTTAAGATTTTGTTCCACTGTGTCTAACTTTTTAAGATTTTGTCCCATTTGTCTCTGATTTTGTTCCATTTGTTGCATTAATTGCAATAATAATGTATTAGTGTCTGGAATCTGTTTCTCTAGGCTTTTCGGCAGTGCATTTGTACCGGCAACATTCACATTTTGACAAGCAGAAAATGTGTCTTGACTTATTTGAGAAAACGGTGATGACCCAAAACCTGAATCTACAGTATTTGCGAAATTGTGTCCTGTCATTTCGGATTCCTGAGGCGAGCTGTTGCCGACCGATCGATCGTTAATGCTTCCCTGTTCACTACCTGTTTCACTGTCTACACCATTGTTTGCAGCCCACTCCATTTCCCTATGCACAATTACCAAATTATTACTTTGAACATCAGTTAATTCATTACTCGTTGGCGCTAACACACTGCTTTCATTTTCACTGTCATTTCTCAGTTTCCTTTGGAGCCTAGTATTACGTTATTCACACGCCATTACTGTCACAGTATTTCACACGACAACACAGAAAAACACAATTTGAAGATCAAAAATAAGAGAACACATTAACATAGCACTGAAAATAACATCTAGTTAATTGCAGCTGCGAAATACTTGGTGCAAATCTACATGCATGCCACAACTGTTTTACTGTACAACAATGAAAGACTGCAACTACAAAGGAGATTTTCTCTACAATTACGCACTAGCAATAAACAATAGCTACACTAATTACACAAACTACAAGAAAAAAATCAGAAGATTCCAATGAGGTATCCTCGGCTAAGGGTCGACATATGAAACGTCCCCTTTGAACAATTATACATGACTGTGCTTAAACTGACACACAATATTTTGTTAGTGCAACGCAATCTGACTTTCAAAATTCCCTACAAAAGAATGGCCCTGACTAACATTAAATTATACCTTTCACAAATCACTTACCTCACAAAAATCTTCGCTGCTCAAGCTACTGCAATACAGCGAGCGCCACTACTGCCAGCTAAATAAAAGATTCAAACTACGGAAGGCACTAACTACTGATAGAGATAGTTAGCAAATGAAAGATATTAATAGAGAACAAACAATGTATTTACCTTGATATCATCATATATAAATATAGCAGTTCATGACAAATTTCAAAACTCCGCCATCTCTCTCCCCACATCCACCACTGCTGGCGGCTCACCTCCAACTGCGCAACGCTACGCGCTGTTCACAGCCAGCTGCCTAACACTACAATGGCGAGTATTACAACAATGCAAAGCAGCCACAGACTGCACACAGCACAGCCAGTGATTTTCATACAGAGGTGGCGTTACCAATAAAAAAACCTAAACAGCCTACTTACACGACATGTCTTCTGAAAGATGCACGACGAGAAAATTCTAAAAATTAGGGGTGATAGATTTACTCCACGAACCTACTTCGCTGTCGTAACAGTGAAGGAGAATTTTACCATGCCTTCCTCTCAGCATATTGGTCTCAAGCTACACAAGACCGAGTAAAACATAGCATCATGATGATAAAACACTTTGAACAATCAGAATTTTCCAGTCTTGTCAAATATTATGAAGACATGTTGCATAAGAATCAATATCTTTCAAACCCATACAGCCCTTCAGAACTCATCCGCATTTGCTTAATGAAATTGCCTGAACATTTAAGAAATATTATTTTGGCAGGACGTTGCAAAGATGACATTGAAGCTTTTCAGGGACTCCTACAAGAATTAGAAATTGACACAGACAGTCGCCGGATGCGAAGACAGGAAAACAATTACAGGTCATATCAGTAGCAATTCCACCATGAAAGAAATAATAACTGGACACGACAAGGCTATTCTCACAACACAAATCGTGACCAAAACAGACACCACCCATATGACAACCACTGGCAGAGTAATAATAGTTACAGATAAAGATCGCATTTCTGTAGTAATGACTATCACAGAGACAATCAGAGAAACAGACAATATGGGAACCAAAACAATTATTATCAAGGGAGGCAGAATAACTTCAGACGCAACAGTTTGGCGCAGAGTTACGATTCAGGGAGAAATTCTCCACCACATGACCGACAAACAAGAAACTATGTAAACTACTGACAACACGACGGACGTGAATTTCATCAGAACTGGCGGGATTCTAACAGAGCTGGGCCCTCTTGGCAAGGTGAATTTGTAGAAGCTAGGTCTCCTAATCCCAATAACGACGCGCGCCAACAAAGGAACAGACAATGACTCGCACCGCAGGCAGCCACCTGCGCCAGCTGGCTCAGAGAAAAATAACACAGACGCTAACCTTGAGAAAAGATTTAACATTCCTTACCGACATATAAAACATGACAATTGCTTTTCAGTTGAAACTCTGCGTACTAGAAAGAGTAAAGGTTTACACCACATTTCACATGTAAAACCGTTTATTGAAAGATAATCTGCTTTTTAACTTTGTCTTTGCCATAAAACTTTTCACATTTCTAGTATGCATTGTCAGACTTAGAAACTGTTACCATGCAACAATGTTTGAAGTTAAATATCCAACCAAGAACCAAGAGAACTTATTTAAACAGTAATTACAAATGCATTGTTATAGTGAACAGGCGTCACAGTGTTATTGTGTGTGTACATCCTTGTTTGTTAGTTGCACGATTATGGAACGACTATAAGGCTTACATACTTAGAACATTTACCAGTACTGCTAACGAGATTTTAATGCAACATTTTGGTTTACTTGAAAATATATTCTGGATTTAAAGTACTTTCAGTGAGATACCAGATGGCACAGTGGTTAGTTTATGTGATAGCTACACGATTTTATTACGACGCTACTAATGAGTGACAATTTACAATGTTGCTTTTGCAGTGTTTCTGTTTTATATCTGCACAGTTTTCTGTTTTATTCTGGAAAGTAAAACAGGTTTTAGTAGTAACTTTTGTAGTATAGCTACAATGAGACTGCGTTTTCAATAGCACAACAATACGTTACAGCACAGTACTTTCCTCATCACGGCAATAAGCGTAATAACTAAGACATTTATACGCAAAGCATTTCACTTTTGTGTATTATGAGGTAAGTACATTGACTTCTGCAGAACTTAGCTTTCGGAGGACGATAACTACGACACTTCCACACAGATTATGTTGCAACAAGACGCACAGTTAGCGCTACAGTACACGTATTTGAGTGATTAATTTTGTCCTTAAAACATATATTTTTAAAGATTTTTGAATTACAAAGAAAGTTTTCCGTGATACATTTCATTCCATTGCTGTAATCTCTAACACCTGAGGGTATAATTACATTAATCCTCAGGGGGGTACATGCTTACTTTGTGTACCATGTGTTTGGCAAGCACAAGGAACCCTAGCTAATATGGTATTTGCTTATACAACTTTACACATCGGTACCATATTTCTCCAACACAGAATTACACAGCCACCTGATCATTTAACTCAGAGATAAACTTTTTTACTACATCAGTGACAGATGTTTACGTAATTACGCAGTTGGGTAACTTCACACTTATGAAACTGTATTTTGTCTGTACTTTGTAAACTGTTCATATTTTTTCGGAATCATTGTGATACTATGAGAGCTTTGAATAATGTATTTGGTAAGGGAGCATGACTTTAAAGTACGTTTGAGTTAGATGACACTATTGAAATGAGCAGAGAATTTTTTTTAGGTTTTGAAATTATTGCAGAAAGCTACGACGTTTTTGAGATTTGACTGAGGTGTTATGATGTTATTATTACGACGACGATGTGTACTATGCTGTTGAGATATGTTTATGATCAATAAGATGATGCTACCGTATATGAGGAATAAGAAGTATGTTGGAAACCAAGAATCGTACTTTAAGAGTTATGAAATGTGCGTAAATGCGTGACTGTAGCACAATGCTGACGAATATTTTATTTGGACACTTATATTTATAGGATTTTCTTTCTACAGATTTGCAATGCTAATTCTTGACCTGTGAAATATTTTTATGTGAGACTGTCACTGTAGCGTATAAAGGCACATTTGCATGCCGAGCGTGAGTTTCCTCGGAAACGCGAAATACTAATTAAATAAATAATCAGTGACAAATAAATAAAGCCTATGGCACACAACTGCAGCGCTGTGTCGCTGATAAAACAAAAGCACAATTACGTTACTCTTATGTTTGATTAAAAAAGGGAGAGCTCTGGTAGAAGTGGTGCGAGAAGCACGTATTTTATTTTATTGTCTGGCACACCGCCATATTTCATGTTATAGAAGAATACTGCGATTTGCAACCACACTAGGCACTCGATTCTGTAAAGAATTTATATTTATAAAAGTAAGTAGGATTATGAACTGTAGGCTCATTCATTGAATATATCTGATTTAACTAACTGTGTAACTTTTTTATGTTTAGTAGACAATCACCTCTGTACGATGCATTGGCATGGCTGGCAAATTATTGTAATATTGAGATTTAGATTATGAGTCCGCACCTACCGCAGCAGTCTTTGGAAACGATTTAATTACGAAGTCCGATTATTCAGTTTTATTTCACGGTCAACTACGAGTAACATTGCCTTTACGAAAAAGCCATTGTCAAGTGTCTGATAACGAATAATCAAACGTCCACGTTCCAGATAAGCAGACACAATTGCAATCACAATCACCATCATACAGATAGAATAATCAATATGTAAATAACAATATATATATTTTTTTTATTTATTTATTTTATTTATTTTATATTGGCGACTGCGTGTCGGACTTGTTATTTTGTCATTTGTTACATTGTTCTCTTTCATTCATGTAAAAAATCAACTTTCTGGACCTGGACGTCAATGTATGAGAGATAACAAAATCTGATGATATTTTCCAATTCTGAAATTTTGCGGGAAGACGCAATGAAACTTCCAGCAAAATAATGTAAGACGCAGCATCTTTGCATTAGCAGGCTTGACCAGACGTATAATTCAGTGTATTAGCTTTTCAGTAAATTCTGTTGTGTTTCTTTTCCGCATAACAGTTTCAGTGATAAATTTCATTCTCAGTACTTTCCCCTAAACAATAACGTATGCAACAATACCAATACACGAGTGTACAATATGGCCGACTTCTGTACGATATCATGTAACATGGCCAGCAGCCATTACCAATAATCTCAAATTCAGTTTATATTTTTAAATTAACAGACAGCCATTGTTGCTACGAGCGGTTCATGCTCAACTACATTTTATTTTAAAATCAGTGTCAAAAATTTTCTTGAAACATATATCACGTGTGGCATGGTAATAACTAGAAAACAATACGCAAAAATGGAACAGCAAGGACGTACTATTCAGACGCAATCCGACTCGGACGTGAGACAAGTGTTAGAAAATGACTTTACGACAGCAACCGGTAGTGACGATTCATCAAACATTGACGCAAGTGTTGACGAAAATTTTGACGATAGGCCGTCCACTACAAAAATTTCAAAATCTCAATCAGAGAACATGTTAATGCATGACGTCACGTCTAATGACGCGGCGGGGGCAGAGACCTTGCAAACGGTAAACATTGCCGACATGTTACAAATGCTAATGAAACAAAACGCAGAAAATATGGCAACCATAAGGAAACAGAACGCCGAAAACATGGCAACCTTAAAGGCACAATTAGAGACACAAAATGAACAGTTAAAAACACAAAATGACGAAATCAAATCTGATCTCATAGCAATCAAGATAGGTAATGACACTTTATGTAAGCGTGTGGAACTTATAGACGTCACACTGACCAAACAGATGACCGAACTCAGTACTAAATTTTCCCAGCTCAATACGAGACAAGAAAAGACTACAACTGACGTAGCACTTTTGCAGACACAAGTAAAAAATCTTAATGTCACGTGTGAAGTTCTTACTGAACAAATTCAAACATATCCTTCAGTACATGACAATCTTGAAGAACGAATTACTGACGTACAGAATAAATTTGACAATGTTGAACAACACCTGACTGACATCTTACAATCAGATGCCACAGCTCATTTTCAAAATATTAATAAAGAATTTCATCATTGGGTTGAGAACAAAGACAAACATTTTGATAGATGCTTACGTGAAAATTTACCAACAATTGTGCACGACTCCGTAGCGCAATACATTACTAATAACAAACAGTTGATCAGTGACGCAGTACAATCCGTCACTGCACCCATGAGACAATTCACCGATCAACTACAGTCTGAATGTAACGAAAATATCAGTCAAAATGTACAGTTCAGAAACCAATATACATTCGAGTATGATACACACATTCCGCACACGACAGATACACAAGAACAAAACACACCACGACTACAACACATACCACGATGTGGAAACACAAACACAAGCTATTATCATGGTAAACCACAGCAACATTATCGCAATTACTCGCCAGCTGAACATACCAGTAATTACAGTGGAATAAATCCATATCACAATGCGAAGGAAGATAAAAGCTTAATGAAACACAGGCAATTTCAGATTTTTATCCCAGAAAAACGAACCATTCATCCGGTGATTTTTCTTAAATCTTTTAGTAACGCATTTCCACGCACTTGGAGTGACCGGAAAAAGATTTCATATATTGTCGGTTACATCCAAGGCGATGCAGCTGTCTGGGCATACAGTCAAGCTGACGTATGTACCACGTACAGTGAGTTTGAGCGTGCTTTTCTGAACAAATTCTGGTCGCAATCCGTCCAGGAGCGACTCAGAAGACAAATTTTAGAACCTGAAACTTTTAACAGTAAAAATGGTAACTTACGCAGATATTTTGAAAAATACTTGAACATGGGACATTTTTTAGACGAACCAGTCGCAACGCGTGATATACTCCGAGCGTTGAAGGCCAAATTGCCTTTCAACATTAAAGAAAAACTCCTACATATCCCGGATGACGATTCAGATTATTTTTTAACAGCTTTAGATTCGGTTGACATGTTACTTGAAGATCAGCGCTTCGCGCGGCAAAACAGCAGCCACAATGTTTACACTAGTGGTATGCAAAACATGCAGGCTTGCCAACACAATTCTGGCGCGCCCACAGTTGGATACGCGGTACAACAAAAACAGCAAACTCACATGCCGTCTCAGTACGGAAATCAAAATCAACACGCGTATTCCAATACAAACAATAGTTACAACAGTAATAACATTTCATGCGGCAATCCATACAAGAGGCACCGCGGTAATAACTACAACGGTAACAACGGATACAAAGGTAATAACAAAAACACAAACAGAAATAGAAATAATAATAACTACGAGCCAAGACAGCATCAAGGTTGGACTCGTAACGATCAGTACTTTTATTCAAACTCTGCTTTACCACAGCAGCCACCAGGTCAAAATTGGAGCATACCTTACGACCGACAGGTAAGTTATAATGCGCAACAGCAACAACAACCGCAAAAGTTTGGAGATCATAATAGGCAATATCCGAATGTGAATATAATAGAAATGACACCTGATGCACAACCTCAATCTGTGTCAGTACCTAGTACAAATGCTAATCCAACAAACTAGAAACAGTCACTACTTTGCCCCAGGTCGTGGCTGAAGAATTCTTGGGGGGCGACTTCAATGTTAATCAGTTATTTGACACCACACTTGAACAACAGAATAATGATATGCCGAGTAATTCTAAACAAAAACTACCTGTTTTATTTATAAGATACAACCGCAATAACAATATATCAGATGAACTTTTACAAGACAGTACACAATGTCGTTTAAACAGAAATGAAATTGTTTTAGCATCTACTCCTGGTGTAGTAGGTGGGATTCCAACTACTATTATCCTAGATACAGGTGCAGCTGTGAGCGTTTTGTCTTTTAATTTCTATAAAAAGATGTGTGAATTGGAACCTGTGCCTGAGTTTCCTGCCCAAAACTGTAAAATAACTACTGCACTAGGTAATAAGTCATGTAGGGTTACGAAGCAAGTTTTTGTAAACGTTAAAATAGGTAATGGAACCGTACAATGGCCATTCCTGGTTGTACAAAACCTTGTGACAAATTGCATATTAGGAATAGATATTATGAGCGAGAAGGACTGCATTATAGACTTTTCCAAAGGTAAATGTATTTTAAATGATAAAGGCAGTGTAATTATTATTGATTTGGACAGGAGAACTCTAAAGCATGACAAACACTGTACAGGGTACAAGGTTCAGTTAGTACTTGACAATGACATTCAAGACATGCAAACACACTCATCTGACACAGAGATAATGGACTTAAAAACATTGCTTGATCATAAGTGAAGCTACAGCTCTCAGTGTACATGAACGTATAAAACTACAGGAAGTGTTATCCAAATATTTACAAGTTTTTACCAAACGATTAGGTGTTATCAACACGTATGTGTACAAGATTGAAGTTAAGCCTCACAAGATCTTCTACCATAAGACATATAACGTACCGTTATCTCAACGACCTGCTGTGTGGCAAGAATTAAAACAAATGTTAGACTGGAAGGTCATTGAACCATCCACCTCACCTTATTGTAGTCCTCTACTTGTTGTCAAAAAATCAAATGGAAGCATTAGGTTAGTGTTAGACGCTCGAGCTATTAATGAAATAATTTTACCGGTTCACACAAAACCTGAAAATTTCGAAGAGCAATTACAGAAATTTCTAGATGCAAAATATTTTTCCACAATAGATCTCGCTAATTCGTTTTGGCAGGTGGGTATCACTCCTGATTCTCGGAAATATACTGCATTTATGTTCGGGGGGCGAACCTATCAGTTTTGTGTTCTACCCTTCGGACTGAATGTCAGCTCTGGGGTATTCATTACAGCCCTGGATACCGTGCTTGGTGACGATTTAGTTGAGACAGTCACACACTATGTAGATGATATACTGATAGCTACACAATCTTGGAATGAACACGTTGACACTCTTCAAAGAATTTTAGAAAAATTTGCACAAGCTGGAGTCACAGCCAACCTAAGAAAATCAAAATTTGGTTGCAGTGAGATAAAATATTTAGGACATATCATTAATTCACAGGGCATACATCCGGATCCCAGTAAATTAGATGCTATCAGAAACTTTCCTAGCCCTCGAACTAAAAAGCAGTTAAAATCATTCCTTGGGCTATGTTCATTTTTCAGACGTTTTTTGCCACAACCACTTTTGAACAGTAAACATCTGCTAAATCTACTCAGAAAGAATCAAGTTTGGATCTGGTCGGAACAGTGCCAGAATGACTTTAATACAATTAAACATGCTTTAGTGAATGCTAACATATTGAGCCATCCAGATTTCAATTTAGATTTTTGTATGACTTGTGACGCTTCACGTACTGGCTTGGGCTGTTGCTTATTTCAAGTTGTAAAGAATAAAGAGGAGGAACAGATAAGAATTATTGGGTTTGCGAGTCGCACTCTAACTGAATGTGAGCGTACATACTCCACTACTGAGTTAGAAACACTTTCCATAGTATGGGCATTCAAGAAATTCAATTATTATTTATTTGGAAAACATACGGTAATTTACACCGATCACCAGGCCCTGACATTTTTGTTAACTTGTAAACTTGTACATCCTAGACTATCACGATGGGCAGTTACACTTCAGAACTACTCTTTTGAAATTAAGTACATAAGAGGTAAGGACAACACCATTGCAGACACTTTGTCTAGACTTCCACAAGGTATGAATGATACCAACAGTGACTTAGAAAATATAAATGACTACAGGATTCTCTTAATGCAAGACAAGCAGTATCACCAATATTATATTGATATGTGCAGAAACATGGCTGAATTACAAAAATCTGATCCTCACTGGTATAAGATAATAACATTACTGGTAGAAAAACACAATCATCCTTTGACTAAGTATTACAAGTTACACAATGATGTGTTATTTTACCGCCGACATCCGAATGCTACTAACTGGTGTGTATGCATTCCCAAAGAGTCTGAACGTAATCTAATTTGGCACACACACTTAGTTTGGGGTCATTATGGGACGAAAAAGTGTTTGGCAAAGCTCAGCACATACTGTTATTTTAGCAATATGAGAAGAAAAATTTACAGGGAACTAAAAACATGTGTCATATGTCAAAAATCAAAACCTCAGAATTTATCCACAAAAACAGATTTACATTCTATTTTACCCAGTAAACCCCTGGAAATTCTGTGTACTGACATCAGTGGACCGCATCCAGCAAGCTCTGGAGGCGTCAAATATATCATAGCTTTTTACGATATATTTTCTAAACATGTAAAACTTTATGCTTTAAAATCTGCCACTGCAAATGCTATAATACGAAGATTCTCAAGTGATTACCTGACGCACGTGGGAAAACCTAAAGCAATTCTATCAGATAATGCAGCATACTACTCTGGGTACAAATGGAGAAATTTCTTGAAGGACAATAACATCAAAAGTATATTTATTTCGAGGTTTAGTCCACAATGTAACGCGACTGAGAGACTTTTCCGAGAATTAAATCGATTCATGAGGACCTATATTTCATCAAAACATACTAATTGGGTGTCCTACCTAAGTCTTTTCGAAGACGTACACAATAACTTAAATATTTACGATACGAATTACACACCTAACGAGATCATGTTCAATTGCAAACAGAACGATCAGTGGATAGAACCATTACCTAAGTTGTCAGACAAGGAAATCACACCTGAACAGAAAATAAAAGAAGTATTGACTACATTGACACATCACGCACAAATACGAAACAAACATCACAGAAACATAATAAAAGGAAAACAAAAATTCGAGGTAGGAATGCTTGTACTACTTCGTACTCATCATAAATCTGTAGCACTCAAACGACGCAACGCTAAGTGGCGTCTGCTATATGAAGGACCTTATATAATTGTTAACATACCGCATCCTGGTGCGTATCTGTTACAACATCCTAGAACTAACAAAATTATTGGGCTATACACACACCGAGATCTTAGAGCATTTCATGCTGAATAATGCCAAGGTCATACCCAT
This sequence comes from Schistocerca serialis cubense, assembly GCF_023864345.2. Taxonomy (NCBI): domain Eukaryota; kingdom Metazoa; phylum Arthropoda; class Insecta; order Orthoptera; family Acrididae; genus Schistocerca; species Schistocerca serialis. The sequence goes on along the minus strand of NC_064639.1, from coordinate 938,667,431 downwards.
CAAAATATTGCTAAGCAACTCGAAAAACTCTGTTGTTACAACACAGATAATAAGTAGTATAGAAATTTTCATTTCAGCGGTTCCAGTGACGCAGTTGAAGACAGAAGAACTCTTCTTTCAGCGCGCGCCTCCACCTGAAAGACGGAATATTAAAGTAAAATTTATGATTACGTAGCAGTGGATGACATATTAATTTTTCACGGAACATTTGTTACTGAAGGTACCACTGACTTGGTGTGACACCTGACGAACTGACAGACGTCATCTGTGAAGCGATCTTTTACTTTGAGAAATAGATTAGACGCACATCTCTCAACACGAAAAGCATCTATCAGTAGTCAAGGCCACACAGACACTCTACACACACGCACAAAACGCGAGGAATCGAACATTTTCTCTCTCTTACTATTTTGAATATTTATTGAGTAGTGAAAACGCCTGGTCTTGCCTACTGATGTAATGAATGTTGTGTCTGACCTATCTTAATTTCAGATGACATCACAAAAAACATCGATAATATCCCAGCAAAACCGCTAAAGAGGATGTAAATATCTGCAATTCATGAAATCAAATGTGACACAATGTAATAACCTATAGCGATGTAATGATGATGTAAACATGTTTATGTGCAACTATATTATGTTTATGCTAAGAAAATATGTGACATGTGCATGTATAATTACTTTTTTTTTTTAACTGATGTATAGTGCAACTGTTACTATGTAAAAATTTGAACAAAACGAGTGCCAAAAAGACATTGCATAGTGAACCACTGTTCACGGACATTAACGAACATTACTAACTCTGCAACTACGCGGAAACCTATGTGAAAGAAACTGTTAATGCCATTCATTATGCAGCGTATCAATGTAAACGCGATGAACGATTTCCTTGATTAATAACTACGAACATTTAGGTGAGCTATATTCAGCAAAAAACTGAAAATGTGAAGTGCATAATTCGTGCATCGTCTAGTGACATTACTACAGTACCCAACTTCAAGATGTTAACTGGATTAAATGGACACAAAGTGCCTGTCCAGAAAACAACACGACGGGTGGAAGAATTTTGGTTGGAACTTCAGGGAATGAAATGTTCTCGAAATGTGACAGACACTCTTACCTGGACTGTCCAAGGATCGACGCCAGCTATGTGCCGTCCGAGGTTCTGCAACCAAGCTTCCACGGATTGTAAAAAACGAACTGCACGTGGAACAATTACTTGACGGGTCACGTCTGATCTGTAATAAGCAATGCTTTTAGTCACAACGAACTGCATCACTACGACTATAATGGAAATGAGAAATGGACACGCTTATGTATTAATCACGTTGTTATACAACGATGTTACTGTGATCAAAAAACTTTACCACGACGATACTAACCTGTAAAAAATTATTGTACAGCGGATGAATATGAACTGTAATAGCGACACGATGTGTATAGGTCAACGCACCTGAAAAATACGGACATTTTTCTTTGAAGTATTTCAAAACAATACTATGTAACTAAGAACATTCTACAATCTAAGTTGTATTGTGTTATAACAAATATTGTAAATTTAAAACTAAGTTACCTGTCATAGAATGTAGTCTTCATATGTAATCTTGGTTGAATATTTTCTTTGTGCAACGACTGAAAAACGCGCGCACACGAACAATATGAACTGCAATACTGTGCCGCGTGATCTAACTGTACGATATAACGGCAGTCCCGCAGTTACACAGACGCTTCTGCGCATGCGCGCACTCTATCTGCCAACATAAGAACTTTTACGGCGCACCCGCGTCATTCAAATTTTGTATATAATGTGTATAATGTGTAATGTAAGTCATGTAAATAGTTGTAGATAACTTAGATTTTCTTGTGCCTTTAGGTGAATTGCTCGCCTGCAGGTGTGTCCTTTCGCCTCGCAATTCAGGGGGCAATATAAAGGCACATTTGCATGCCGAGCGTGAGTTTCCTCGGAAACGCGAAATACTAATTAAATAAATAATCAGTGACAAATAAATAAAGCCTATGACACACAACTGCAGCGCTGTGTAGCTGATAAAACAAAAGCACAATTACGTTACTCTTATGTTTGATTAAAAAAGGGAGAGCTCTGGTAGAAGTGGTGCGAGAAGCACGTATTTTATTTTATTGTCTGGCACACCGCCATATTTCATGTTATAGAAGAATACTGCGATTTGCAACCACACTAGGCACTCGATTCTGTAAAGAATTTATATTTATAAAAGTAAGTAGGACAATGAACTGTTGGCTCATTCATTGAATATATCTGATTTAACTAACTGTGTAACTTTTTTATGTTTAGTAGACAATCACCTCTATACGACACATTGGCATGGCTGGCAAATTATTGTAATATTGAGATTTAGATTATGAGTCCGCACCTACCGCAGCAGTCTTTGGAAACGATTTAATTACGAAGTCCGATTATTCAGTTTTATTTCACGGTCAACTACTAGTAACATTGCCTTTACGAAAAAGCCATTGTCAAGCGTCTGATAACGAATAATCAAACGTCCACGTTCCAGATAAGCAAACACAATTGCAATCACAATCACCATCATACAGATAGAATAATCAATATCTAAATAACAATATATATATTTTTTTATTTATTTATTTTATAAGCGGAAACTGCTGTCGTAAATATTTCCGTAAGAAAGTTAAGTGACCACCTGCACGTAATGCGCCGCAGGCACCCACCTGGGCGACAGCCGCCCAAAAAAAAGCCATTAGCCTTTCAGCGGCACAGGTAGAAAAAAAAGGGGAGGCCATAATCCTCGCTATTGACGTTCCTTTGTAGAAAGCATCGCAAAAACGACACGGTCGAACTTGAAAACATATGATTACACTGTGGAGCTCTTAATTTATGATATTTACTGAAATGCTTATGAATTGATGGGAAATATTCTTACATCTGCAAACCTGATAATGACAAGTGTCTTTCTACGAGAGTTGAGAGCTACTGACTTACGAAATGCCACATAGCTATTGAATGATGTTTTTATGCTTTGGTTTGCGTAATTGCTTATTTCATTTGACATCTGTTTTCCAGCTGTGTTACAGCATTAGTTTTATAAAATAAACTTAGATGCATTTGCTAATGTGAACACTTTCTGTCAACAGATCTATTAAATGATAATTTTGTAATCCACATTCTTTAAAAAAAAGGAGCACTTGGAAAGGAAAGAACAATAAGAAGGGACTAGTAACAGTAACTGCATCTGTAATTTTCTTTTCAAGTACTTGGTAATTTTTTTGTAGAATAATTTGTGGTGCACCACTTTAATTACTTAGACATTAAGATGTGATTATACATTTCCCTTATCTGCATTGTTATCTTTAGTGTACTATTTTTTCTGCTTGAGCTATGTCATGTTTAGATATAAGCTGCTTTTTGCCAGGCATAGTGCTACTGAACTTTAATTTGTGTTACTCTGCTAAGCCAGATTTATTTTTTTGTTTGCTGCGCATTGCGTCATATTAGTTGTAATGTTGAATTGCTTGGTAATTTAGATTTACTGTAGCTTGCTTTGCTATTTTCCATTTTTTTTTCATTGCTGTTTATATTAGTTCTTTTATGTGCTGCTGCATTGCCTCGTCCCTTAGTTTAGCATCTGAGCTCAGTAGATTTAAGTTAGCTTAAGAGGGGGTAGACTATATAAGAAACTGACTATGGAGAATAGGTAAAGAATTCATTGCGAAGTTATATGAAAAAGATTTGGGCCAAATGAGTATTGTACAATCAGAAATAATTATTTTGAAAGAAATATGAACAGAATACAGAAAGCAGGCTTAGATAGGACTTTTTGGGATAATGATGAACAAAGGGAGATCTCCATGGAAAATACTGCAGTAAAACAAACCCTGTCTTTTCCCTTTTGTGTTATCCCACTATATGTTTGTGTACCCTTGTGTATTTGTTTTCTTCCTGTCTCTGTGTACTGTTTCATAGAACTTTTTTCTCTTGTAATACTAAGTTACATTCACTATGATGAGGAATACTGTTATCCTCAAATACAATTGGCATTAATAATGTGTTATTTACTTTGTAAAGATGTTTAGACATTATTTATTCTGTTTTGTGTTAATGCTCATGTGTGAAGTTGTTGTTTCCAAAGCTATTCTGATCTTTATGTATGTACTTATGTCATTATTTTTGTAACACTGATGTATATGTTTATTTCTATTCTTTTGGAAGGCCTGTGTTACTACAAATGTTATCTGTATTGTTATGTTCTTTAATGATGTATTTTGTACCTTTGTAATTGTATTCTTATGTTATAAAATTGTAATTGTCACCAGTTCATCAAATTAAGTAACTTGTAAGTTCCATTTCACTGCACACGTTTCTGTTGGTCATAGTATATGGACAAAATGTGGGAAGTAGGGACTGATAGTGTTTGCACGTGTGTTGGTAATTCAGCAAGGGACTGGATAACAGCATTGCTGGTTCTAAGGACAATTCCAAAAACTTTGTGAGTGCACAAGTGGTGGTTTATGGACTTGCTATATTCTCCGCAAGACTCTTCGATGGTGAATGTGCACCTGCACAATCGCAACAGATGGCTGCTGGCCATCTCTACAAGGACTACAGTGGGTCTGCACCTCTGGTGGCCCACCAATACCATTATCTCTACAAGGACTACAGTGGGTCTGCACCTCTGGTGGCCCACCAATACCATTATCTCTACAAGGACTACAGTGGGTCTGCATCTATGATGACCCACCAACGCCATTATTTCTACAAGGACTGCAGTGGGTCTGCACCTCTGGTGGCCCACCAATACCACAATCTCTACCAGGACTCCAGTGGGTCTGCTCTGTGATGACCTACCTACCAATACTCTTCAAAATTTCGACTGACTCTGCTGTGGGTTTGCTTTGTTGTAGCCCATTACCTGTATGCATGTCAAGAGTCAGCACTGTCTTTCCGTTGGAAGGACAACACTACTTCTTCAAGACTGCATGGAAATACACTACTTCTGTGTGCATTTTCTTTTACTGCTCAGACTTTGAGAAAAACTCTGCATTTTTACTGTGATGAACAATCTGGACTGTCTTTATGGACTGTGAGAAATTTTTAGCTTTTGACCAACATTGTATCAGTAAGTGTGTGCATTTGATTTCTTTGTTATTGTAATTATGAAAAATTTTTTTCAAATCTGTATTGGCCAGTGCCCAAAACAATTTGTAAAATTTTTTGTGGGGAGCTTGAGGGCTATGTAAGTAGGCTGTTTAGGTTTTTTTATTGGTAACGCCACCTCTGTGTGAAAATCACTGGCTGTGCTGTGTGCAGTCTGTGGCTGCTTTGCATTGTTGTAATACTCGCCATTGTAGTGTTAGGCAGCTGGCTGTGAACAGCGCGTAGCGTTGCGCAGTTGGAGGTGAGCCGCCAGCAGTGGTGGATGTGGGGAGAGAGATGGCGGAGTTTTGAAATTTGTCATGAACTGCTATATTTATATATGATGATATCAAGGTAAATACATTGTTTGTTCTCTATTAATATCTTTCATTTGCTAACTATCTCTATCAGTAGTTAGTGCCTTCTGTAGTTTGAATCTTTTATTTAGCTGGCAGTAGTGGCGCTCGCTGTATTGCAGTAGCTTGAGCAGCGAAGATTTTTGTGAGGTAAGTGATTTGTGAAAGGTATAGTTTAATGTTAGTCAGGGCCATTCATTTGTAGGGAATTTTGAAAGTCAGACTGCGTTGCGCTAACAAAATATTGTGTGTCAGTTTAAGCACAGTCATGTATAATTGTTCAAAGGGGACGTTTCAGTCGGAGGAAGGAAAATGTCGTCCGACTCTTCCATAACGTACCTCTAAGAATTTCGAAACTAAACTTCTACGTGATGCACATCATCTTTCTTTTAGCGTATGCCAATGAACTTTGTTGAGTATTTCTGTAGCACTCTCGCACCGGCTAAACGATCCCGTGGCGAAAGCGCCACACTTCTTTGGATCTTTATCTCTTTGATTAATTCCACCTGGTAAGGATTCCGGAGTGATGAGCATTATTCATATTAATCTTATCTCATAATGATTCTAGAGTGAAGAGCAATATTCAAGAATCGGTTCAACAAGTATTTCGTAAACCACTTCTTTCGTGGATAAGTTATAATTCTTTAAGAATCGTCCTATGAATCTCAGTCGGACATCTGCTTTTCCTGCTATTTGTTTTATGTGATCATTCCACTTAGTCTCTCCAAATCGTTATTCCTACATATTTAACAACCCTATTACGCTTCCTTTGCGTACTCCTGAGATTACCATTACATCTGTCGATTTTGTTCCGTTAATAACGACGTGTTAAGTGCTCTCTGGAAGGAAGTCTTAAATTCAGTCGCAAGTTTGTTCTAATTTGTTCTAATATTCGGTAAGCACGCATTTTTTCCACTAAACAGCAATGCAGTGCAGTCTCAAATGCTTTCCTGAAGTCAAGGGACGCGGCTTCAACCTCAGCGCCGATGTCTACAGCACTGTGAATCTCGTGGAGGAACATAGCTAGCTGAGTTTCACTAGATCTCTGTTTGCGGAACCCATATTGATTTTTGTTCTCCAAAAAGTCATACACATGAGCATAAGACGTGGTCCACAATTCTACAACAGATGACGTCGCTGATATTGGTCTGCAGTTATGTGCATCTGTCCCTTCGTGGAAACGGAAAAGATGAGCCCTTTTCTTCTAGTCGCTAGGCACCCTTCGTTGCCCCAGCGTCCTACGATTAAGTGCTGCTAGAAGAGGAGCAAGTTCTTTCGCACTATCTCTGTAGAATCTTACAGACATCTCGTCTGGTCCAGATGCCTTTCCACTACTAAGTGATTGTAGTAACTTTTCTATTCCACGATCTCTTGCTTCAGTATCGACGTTCCTACAATCATTGAAGGAAGGACCATATTACGATCTTCCGCGATGAAACGATTTCGAAAAACCGAATTCAGTATTTCGGCATTCTCTTTGTCATCCTCGGTTTCGATGCCCGTATGGGCACTGAGTGACTATGTAGATGATTTCGATCCGCTTACTGGTTTCACGTAAGACGAAATTCTCTTATGGTTTTTAGTCAGATCGAATGGCAAAACTTTACTTTAAAAGTCATTGAAAGCCTCTTTCATCGCCTTTAAGCTTACTTCCGATTCGTTCAGCTATTTATTAGCTAGATTGTGACCTCCTGAATCTGTGATGAAGCTCTCTTTGTTTACGTCAGTTTTCTAATACAGGTGTTAGATCGTGGTGGGTCATTTTCATCCCCTAAGACGTTGCTCGGAACATATGCTATGTGATCAAAAGCATCCGGACACCCCCAAAAACATACGTTTTTCATATTAGAAGCATTGTGCTGTCACCTACTGCCACTTACTTCAATCAGCGACCTCAGTAGTCATTATACATCGTGAGAGAGCAGAAAGGGGCGCTCCGCGGAACTCACAGACGTCGAACGGGTTCGAGTGATTGGGTGTCACTTGTGTCATACGTCTGTACACAAGGTTTTCACACTCTTAAACATCCCACGGTCCAATGTTTCCGATGTGATAGTCAAGTGAAAACGTGAAGGGATACGTTCAGCAGAAAAGTGTACAGGCCGACCTCGTCTGTTGACTGACAGAGACCGCCGACAATTGAAGAGGTTCGTAATGTGTAATAGCAGACATCTATCCAGACCATCACAAAGGAATTCCACTGCAAGTACTACGACAGTTAGGCGGCAGGTGAGAAAACTTGGAAAAAGTGGATAAACGTTGTGTGGAGTGACGAATCACGGTACACTATATGACGATCAGGTGGCAGAGTGTGGGTATGGCGAATGCCCGGTGAACGTCATCTGCCAGCGTGTGTAGTGCCAACAGTAAAATTCGGAGGCGGAGGTTTTACGGTGTGATGGTGTTTTTCACGGAGGGGGCTTGCACCCCTTATTCTTTTGCGTGGCACTGTCACAGCAAAGGCTTACACTGCAGTTCGAAGCACCTTCTTCCTTACCACTGTTGAAGAGCAATTCGGGGATGGCGATTGCATCTTTCAACACGATCTAGTACCTGTTCATAATGCACGGTCTGTTGTGGAGTGGTTACACGACAATAACATCCCTGTAATGGACTGATCTGCGCAGGATCCTGACCTGAATCTTACAGAACACCTTTGGGATGTTTTGGAACGCCGACTTCGTACCAGGCCTCACCGACCGACATCGATACCTCTCCTTAGTGCGCCATTCCGTGAAGAATGGGCCGCCAATTCCCTAGAAACCTTCCAGCACCTGATTGAACGTATGTCTGCGAGAGTGGAAGCTGTCATCAAGGCTATGTATGGGCCAACAGCATATTGAATTCCAGCCTTACCGATGGAGGGTGCCACGAGCTTGTAAGTCATTTTCAGTTAGGTGTCCGGATACTTTTGATCACATCATGTATTTGTCTGAGGCTTATTGAACGATGCTTTTTGCGTATTGTGCTCCATGTCTTCTTCCTCGTCACTTACGTAGGAGGAATGCATTTTTCAGACAACTTACGCGAATTCAGCCAGGTAATATTCACAGCGACTGCAGGTATTTCGGCGGGAGTACACTCCGCCATTTTCAAGGCAAAAAACTGCAACGGACAGGCAATGTATAAGCAAATTTAAAACCTCCGTTCTTAGAGTAATTCATGAAAGATAACACACACAAGATGACCAAAGTAAGAGGTATGGATAGTGAGAAACTACGAACTAGCATGTGAGATAACATTGACTCTGTCCCTCTGTTCTTTGACAAGGGAGAAAGCAGGATTCCGAGCAGAGTTTAAACAAAAATCTCCATCCCTGCTTACGAGGTTGCTCGCTAATTTAATCTCAACAGCTTTCTTAATAACACTGTCCCAATAGCTGGACGTACATGCCAATATCTCGGCATTGTTATATAACATAGGGTGACCAGCATCCAAACAATGTTAGGCAATAGCAGATCTACTTGGCTGGTGTAATTTTGTGTGCGGCTTATGCTCAGTACATCGGTCCTCCACGGTCCTGATAGTCTGACCAATGTATGCTATGCAACAGCTACAAGGAATGCGATATACACCCGCCTTACACAAACCAATATCATCCTTAACAGAACCCAAAAGCACTCTAATTTTGGATGGAGGTCGAAAAACACATTCACATCGCATTTCGGTAAAATACGACCGAGTTTGTTGGAAGTGCTTTCTGCGTAAGGTAGAAAGGCAGTAGAATTCGGTGTCGACTCAATATTATCATCAGTCACACGATGCACATTTGGTCGATAGCCTTTGGTGGCACTAGTGTTCAGTGTGTGTATGTGTTATCTTTCCTGAATTACTCGAAGAGCCGAGGGTTTAAGTTTACTTGTACATCGCCTGTCGGTTTCAGTTTGTGCCTTGGAAATGGCGGGGTGTACTCCCGCAAAAATATCGGCGCTCGCCGTGAACATTACCTGGCTGAAATTGTTTGAAAATTGTATACGCCAGGAGAAACTCAGGTCTCAGAAGGAACACAGGTCGGGAAGTTGCTGGTTAATGAAAATACTGAGGCTGTCCTTGTACTAAAATGGAAGACGAGCTAGATATTACAATTTCGCTAGTAATACGCCGTAGTGGTTGCGTCGGATCTTGCAACACGACGCTTATCATTAGCTGTTCTGGAACATATGCTTAGCGCTGTGCGCTGTGGGTGTAATGGACCAAGCTGTTGTCAACGAGTCTTCGGTGTATCTGTCCGATACTAAATGAACTATCGGTCGAAAACTGTATGAGTATAAATGCAGTTCATTCAATAACTTCGTGAACTGAAGTGGTATGTTCTATTTTGGTTCGTATCCATGATCACGCTAATAGTAGGACTTTAAATTTGGCTCTTCCCTCCCGTCAAGTGCTTGAAATTAGTGTGTCGAAAGTAGTATGTAATAAAATTTCACTGCAATCTTGGGACTAGGTTGCAGCCAGCGAAGTGTCGTGGCAGGTAACTAAGTACGGCTTTTATAAGTAGCGTTTGAAAATTTCTTTCGTCATGCGATCCGATATAAGCATTTGCTTTGAACTGTAATGGTGGCCAGGGTTTGATTCCCAAGTGACTGTACTTCCTTGTGCAAGTATTGGATTAGAACAAAGGGGGTCAGATAGGCTCCACGCCGGTTTAACTACCGTTTTCTCAAATCATCACATTTAAGTTTAAGTTTAACGTGGCCGTCTCATGTACATGAGCTATTCATGTTTAAAAAAATAATAAAAATAAAAAACTCCCTTTCCGTTTGTGCTGCGTGCATCACATCTGACCCTAGTTAGTATATGCTACGGCGTCGGTTCTTACGACGTATGCTAGTTGTACATTGGCCACTAGTAACTGACCGTTTTCGTGCTGCTTATGGGTGAACTTGCTAGTAACTGTGTTTACCTTAGTACTACCTTGGCTCGATGCTGATGGCATCTCTTTTGCATGTAAGCAAAATAATCGACTTTTGCGTACTAATTGCCAACAGAAATATTGTATTGCGTTTGACAGTGAAGATGTATCGTTTGTAAATTACATGCTGTAAGCTGCGGATGAGGATATATACATACACGCATGAGAAGCAACAATAATATCAAGGAGTGAAGGCAGCTATTTTTATTACATCGGTATCAGATAATTGCTACTTGTATTCTACATCTTCATGATTACTTTGCAATTTATTGGGCAGTGCGTGGTGGAGGGTTCATCAAACCACCTTGAAGCTACTTCTCTACCGTTCCACTCTCGAAGAGCGCGCGGGAAAAACGAACACTTAAACCTTTCCAAGTAAGCTCTGATTTCTCTTATTTTATTATGATGGTCATTTCAGCCTATATAGGTGGGGGCCGAAAAATATTTTTTCGCACTCTGAGGAAAAAAAGTTGGTGATTGAAATTTCTTGAGAAGGCTGTGGCTCAGTGAAAAATCGTTTGTTGTAATGACTCACATCCCAGTTCGTGTACCATAAACGTGGCGCTCTCCCCCCTGTTTTGCAATAGTACAAAACGAGCTGCACTTCTTTGAACTTTTTCGATGTCGTCGGTTAATCCCATCTGATGCGTATCCCACACGGCACAGCAGTACTCCAGTAGGGGCTAAACAAGCGTAGCGCAAGCAGTCTCTTTAGCACTCCTGTTACATTTTCTAAGTGTTCTGTCAGTAAATCAAAGTCTTTGGTTTTCTTTCTCTACGACATCATCTGTGTGGGCATTCCAATTTTAGTTATTCTTAACTGTAATCTCTAAATAGTTTACAGCCATTAGATTTAGCGGATTCCTGTTAGTACTCATGTGGATGACTTAACACTTTTCGTTATTTAGAGTCAGTTGACACTTTTTTCACCATACAGATATCTTGTTTCGATCATCAAATGACTTTACAATACGGTAATGATAGCATCAATTGAAAACAACCTAAGAGTGCTGCTCAGATTGTCTCCTAAACTATTTGTGTGGTGGAACAGCAGAGGTCCCACAACACTTCCTTGGGGAACTCCAGCTATTACTTCTGTTTCCCTTGATGACTTTCCGTCAGTTATTACGAACCGTGACCTTTCTGACAAAAAATCACTAATCCAGTCGCACAACTGTGACAATATGCCATAGACACCCAATTTGATTAGAAGTCGCATGTGAGGAACAGTGTCAAGGGCCTCCTGGAATTCTAAAAATATGGAATCAATTTAACGTCCTCTGTCGATAGTATTCGTAACTTAATGATAATAAAAAGCTAGTTTTGTACCACAAGAACGATTTTCTCTGAATCCGTGTTGTCTGATTGTCAATAAATCGTTTTCTTCAAGGTAATTCATAATGTTCGGGCATCGTATACGTTCCAAAATCGTATTCGAATCGACGTTAGTGATATTGACCTATAATTCAGAAGGATACTTCTATTTTTTTTCTTGGGTATTGCTGTAACTTGAGTAACTTTCCAGTCTTTGGATACGGATCTTTCTATGAGCGATCGGTTGTCTATGATTGCTAAGTACGGAACTATTGTATCAGCATACTCTGAAAGGAATCTGGCTGGTGTACAATATAGATCCGAGGTCTTATCTCCCTTAAGTGTTTTACGCTGCTTCGTTATACCTAGGATATCTACTTCTAAGTTACACATGTCAGCAGTTGTTCTCGATTAGAATTCTGTAATATTTACTTTGTCTTCTTCTGTGTAATAACTTTGGTTTAGTGACTGTCATCAACAACATCACCACTTTTATCGTGCATTGAAGGTACTGTTGTACTGATGCGTCGCGCCACTGGTGTTCTATACCTATGACCGGAATCGCTTTGAAATATTCTGCCTGACTTCGAGAAAGAGTTGCGCTACGTAATCTGTTAAAAGAATCTCGCACTGAAGTTCGTGCTAAATTTCGAACTTCAGTAAAACTTCAACAACCTTGTAGATTTTGCGTTCTTTTAAAGTTTGGTATGCTTCTTTCGTTGCTTCTGTAACAGTATTCTGGCCTCTTTAATTATTTACCTGGTATATATCTCTCAAATGCCGTCGATATATTTCTTCGAACTTAAACCACATTTGGACTACGCTTACATAGCCAGACTCGAAGGAGTGGACACTGTCTCTTAGGAATGTGTCAAGAGAATTTTTATCTGTTTTTTAAAATAGCTGTATTTTGGATTTGGATGTTAGGATATTCACTCTCACTATATCAACCTTGTGGACGCTAATCCCAGTATCTGTCATGAAGCTCCATATTTGGTCAAAATTGTTTGTTGCTGAGAGGTCAAGAATGTTTTCACAACCATTTACATTTCGAATGGGCTCCTGAACTAAGTGTTCAAAATAATTTTCTGATAAGGCATTCAGTACGATTTCGGACGATGTCTTATACCTACTGTCGAATTTAAACATGTATTTTTGCCAAAATTTCGATGGTACACTGGAGTCACCACCAACTGTAATTGTATGAGTGGGGTATCCATTTGAAAGAAACTCAAGTTTTCTTTGAACTGTTATGCAACTGAATCATCCGAGTCGGGGGTCGGTTAAAGGAACAAATTATTAATTTGAAACTTCCTGGCAGATTAAAACTGTGCACCGGACCGAGACTCGAACTGCCAGAATGGAAGCTCTAAGGACGGGTTGTGAGTCGTGCTTGGGTATCTCAGTTGGCCTGTCGGTTTTCAGCCGTGTTACGAAGCCGACGTGGCGCGGGGCTCTGTGCGGCACTTTGCAAGGGGGCCGTTGTTTACTCGCGTGGATAGTGGTAATATAGTGTAAACAGATCACAACGACGATGGCGCATTCTCTTACAAGGGAACCTCCCCATCGCACCCTCCTCAGATTTAGTTATAAGTTGGCACAGTGGATAAATGGTTCAAATGGCTCTGAGCACTATGAGACTTAACTACTGTGGACAGTGGTGTCACCGCCAGACACCACACTTGCTAGGTGGTAGCTTAAATCGGCCGCGGTCCATTTAGTACATGTCGGACCCACGTGTCGCCACTTTGTGATCGCAGACCTAGCGCCACCACAAGGCAGGTCTCGATATACGATAGAGCACTCGCCCCAGTTGTACGGACGACATTGCTAGCGACCATACGGACGAAGCCTTCCTCTCATTTACCGAGAGACAGTTAGAATAGCCTTCTGCTAAGTCCATGGCTACGACCTAGCAAGGCGCCATTAGCCTTACCTAGTTTGAGAGTTATCGTATAAATGTCTCAAGAAGAACGCTGTATTCATCAAAGAATAAAAGTTAAGTATAAAGCAGCTACGTACTTTTCTTGCTACCATTCAATAGTTATCCTGTTCCAGACTTGACGCCAGTTGGCGTGTGTGTACGCGTGCCTTTCTTTCGGCTCCCTTCCCAGTGTGGCGTAGCAACCTTGTTACGCCACAACAGATTGGCGACGAGGCAACGGAAAGGGTCTTGCTCTTTCTGATTGCTTACATTTATTTGTGTCATGGCTTCGCCACAATCTCCAGATGTACTGTCCGAATTTTATCGCTTGCAGAATCAGCAGACGCAGGCGTTATTGGATGCCCTTGGACAGCTCGTCCAGGGTCAACGTGCCATTTACACCGATGCGGCAGCCGCCGCTTCACCGCTACCGCAGCCACAACATGCAGTTGCACCGCCGTTTCGCAGTTTTAATGCGGCACACGAATCATGGCCAGAATGGTCCCGACAGTTCGGCTTTCATCTAGCCGCCTATGGAATTCAAGGTAATGAGCGGCAGCCGTTTTTGCTTTCTTGTGTTGGTGTGTCCACCTACCGTGTGATAGTGAAATTGTTTCCCCGACGCGACGTAGCAACTCTGTCCTACGATGAGATTTTGTCTGCTTTAGAAGCCTATTTCAAAGAAACAGTTAATGTGGTTGCAAAACGGTATACGTTTTTTCGTACAAAACGTACGGCCGGTCAAACTAATAGGGAGTGGGTAGCAACATTGCAAGGACTTACTAGGGACTGTGCCTTTGAATGTGACTGTGGCCTTTCTTATTCAGATACAATGGTACGTGATGCAATTGCACAGAACGTTTCTGATGTTCGCATACGGGAGCAAATTTTGAAACTAGTTAATCCCTCCCTTCAACAAGTGATAGACATATTGGATAGACAAGACACACTTGACTGTGCTCAGGAATCTTTTGAAACTTCGCCAGCCGTGTGTAACATTAACCGGCCCACCGGGCGCACTCGCGCTGCGCGGCCCGGTAAATTGCCCTCGCGCACGTCGACGCAGCTGCCGCCGCGCTCTAAGCCACGTGTGCTGCGCCAGCACACAAATGCAGTGCAAACATGCCCGCGGTGTGCTACTCGACATTCGCGTGAACATTGCCCGTCACGCCAAGCTATTTGCTTTTTCTGCAATAGGAAAGGACATGTTCAAAGTGTTTGCCAGAAAAAGCTCAGATCAGACAATCACAACCATTCCCGGCCCTTTGCTTCACGCCGGAATCGAACCAAGGACACTGAGGCTCGTGGACCTTCGCCCATGGACATTCATGTCGTTACTTCCACCCCGTCCAGTGACACTTTCTCTGACAGTGACTGTGTTCGTCCCACAAAAAGTGTGCGTCGACGTCGCCGGAAATCACGTCAATTAGCAAGTGATGCTGTACCAGTGTCTGTTCAAATTGCACAAAACAGTCGTTCTTGTCGTCAGCAGGACAATAAACTTTTTGTAGATTTGGACTTTAATGGCAAGGTCATACCGTTCCAGCTCGATACCGGAGCTGCAGTTTCATTGCTCAATCATGACACGTACAAACAACTGGGCAAACCTCCGTTGCGTGCCGCAAATGTTACGCTAAAAAGTTATTCAGGACAGCCGATCCCTGTGTTAGGACAGTGCACTCTTCTTGCAACATATAAGGGACAAACAAAACTTGTGTCATTTTACGTTCTTCGTTCTTCTACTGCAGTGAACTTGTTTGGTTTAGATTTATTTCAATTGTTTAACATGTCTATCGTAAATCAGGTCCTATCAGTGAATCAGACTGTGCCTTCGGACAGTGTTTCTCGCTTATGTGAAGAATTTGCAGACATTTTTGCACCAGGCTTAGGTTGCGCTAAAAACTATGAAGCACATTTGGAACTGAAAATAAACGCGCAACAGAAATTTTTCAGAGCCCGCAATGTTCCCCACGCATTGCGTGATGAGGTCGCAAGAACATTAAACGATCTAGAATCCCAAGGTGTGAGTGACTGTGCGCAATGCCTCTTCCATTTCAGCTCCGCTTCATCGCTTACTCCGTAAAGGTGTTCCGTTCGTCTGGACGACGGAATGCGAACGCGCCTTTCGCCAGTTGAAATCGGCGTTGCTTTCTAATACTTGCCTTACGCCATTCGATCCTCAGAAACCCCTTTTGTTGATGGTAGATGCATCGGATTTCGGGATCGGTGCTGTGCTTGCGCACAAAGTTGGCTCGCATAATCGCCCTATTGCCTTTGCATCCAAATTGCTCTCGTCTGCACAACGAAATTATTCACAGGTAGAGAAAGAAGCTTTGGCTCTCGTGTTTGGTGTTACTAAGTTCCATGATTTCTTGTATGGTCGTCACTTTACCATCATCACAGACCACAAACCTTTGACATCGCTTTTTCATCCGACCACGCCTGTACCTCCGCGTACAGCGCAGAAATTCGTTCGCTGGTCTATTTTCCTCTCGCAGTACCGCTACGATATCTTGTATCGGTCCACTGCTAAGCCAATGCGTTGTCCCGTTTGCCTGTTGCTGAGGATAAGGCATTCGATTCTTCCGAACTTGCTTGCATGTTCATTGATTCGGAAACCGATGAAGTGATCGAATCGTTTCCGATTGATTTTCGTCGTGTCGCTACAGCCACAGCTGCTGACCCTGTCCTTGCTACCGTTTGGCGTTTTGTTGCTACGCAATGGCCTTTGTCACAGTCTCGGATTGCGGATCCGTTGGTTCGCCGATTTTTTGCTCACAAGGAGAGACTTTTTGTTCGACGTGGTCTTTTGTTGTTGCGTTCTGATAATGATCAGCCCCGAGTCGTGGTTCCACGTTCGTTACAGTCCTCTGTCTTACGGCTTCTTCACCAAGGACATTGGGGTATAGTGCGAACGAAACAACTTGCTCCTCAGCACTGTACTTGGTTCGGAATCGATGCTGCGATTACGAATATGTGTTCTTCTTGCATGGCGTGTGCCGAACAACAAGCCGCACCGCCGCGGAAAGTCTATGCATGGCCAAACGCCTCATCCCCAGGTGTTACCGACGATGCCTTCCATTTTGCCCCATGGCGACGCGCCGCCGCTGCAGCCGCCGCCGCCGCCGCCGCCACCGCCTGTTCTCCCGCCGGCGCCGCCCGCATTCGACGCTTCGCTGCAGCCGCCAAGCGCCTCCCTGGGTCACGCGCCGCCGATCGCTTCCGTGACCAGCTGTCCTCCGCCATGGACCTCTTGCCCGCTCCGGACCACATGATGTCATCGCGCGTCGGATACCCCGACGCAATGGAGGTCGACCCTTCGGCCCCTCCTGTCTCTTTACGGGCGCATACCCCGCATGTTGACGTGCACCCTGGACTAGGTTTTCAGGCGTTTCCTAGCTCCCCTCGGACCGAATGGCCGGGTGCGGGTGGCACAGCCTCGCCTGTTGTTAGGCCCCCCACCTCATCGCATACGTCAACATGGGGTCCTCCCCACGGCGGGCGGAAGCCTTATCTCACGACCGTTCGCCGATTTGCGGGGGAGGAATGTGGTGTCACCGCCAGACACCACACTTGCTAGGTGGTAGCTTAAATCGGCTGCGGTCCATTTAGTACATGTCGGACCCGCGTGTCGCCACTGTGTGATCGCAGACCGAGCGCCACCACAAGGCAGGTCTCGATATACGATAGAGCACTCGCCCCAGTTGTACGGACGACATTGCTAGCGACCATACGGACGAAGCCTTCCTCTCATTTGCCGAGAGACAGTTAGAATAGCCTTCTGCTACGTTCATGGCTACGACCTAGCAAGGCGCCATTAGCCTTACCTAGTTTGAGAGTTATCGTATAAATGTCTCAAGAAGAACGCTGTATTCATCAAAGAATAAAAGTTAAGTATAAAGCAGCTACGTACTTTTCTTGCTACCATTCAATAGTTATCCTGTTCCAGACTTGACGCCAGTCGGCGTGTGTGTACGCGTGCCTTTCTTTCGGCTCCCTTCCCAGTGTGGCGTAGCAACCTTGTTACGCCACAACATGGACATCAGTCCCCTAGAACTTAGAACTACTTAAACCTAACTAACCTAAGGACATAACACACATCCATGCCCGAGGCAGGATTCGAACCTGCGACCGTAGCAGTCGCGCGGTTCCGGACTGCGCGCCTAGAACCGCTAGACCACCGCGGCCGGCGCACAGTGGATAGGCCTTGAAAAACTGAACACAGATCAATCGAAAAAACAGGAAGAAGTTGTGTGGAACTATGAAAAAATAAGCAAAATATACAAACTGAGTAGTCCATGCGAAAGATAGGCAACATCAAGGACAGTCTACGCTCAGAAGCGCCGTGGTCCCGCGGTTAGCGTGAGCACGTGTGGTACGAGGGGTCCTTGGTTCAAGTCTTCCCTCGAGTGAAAAGTTCAATTTTTTATTTTCAGACAGTTATTATCTGTCCGTCCGCCCGTCGGATGTGAGATAACTGCGCCGTAGTATGGGGACGCTACATCTAAACAAATATCGAAACACACGACGTCAGTCGACTACAGCGCACGGAAGAGAGAGTATTCCTTCTAACGAGGATCCCTGGCTGGCAGTTGACTGTTCGCCACTTTGGACGAGAATGCAATAAATACATGAGATGTATTCCATGGGCAATTATAATCCAGCAAATATAGCTCGCGACTTCAATAACAAAGTCAGTGAATATTTTCCGAACTGTAAGTTTGCGGTTCGGTCGCGAAACACAGGCACTAAACTTATTACGGTGAACAGAGACGTCAATAAGCAAACGGACAGATCATAACTTTGCGAAAATAAGGAAAGTAAACTTTCATAAACTCGAGGGAAGGTTTGAACCGAGGACCTCCCATTCCGCAGCTGCTCACACTAACCACGGGACCACGGAGCTCCTGAGCTCACGCTATCCTTGATATTGCATATCTTGCGCATGGACTACTCAGTTTGTATATTGTGCTTATTTTTTCATAGTTCCACACAACTTCTGCCTGTTTTCTCGATTGATCTGTGTTCAGTTTTTCAAGGCTTATACACTGTGCCAGCTTATAACTAAATCTGAGGGGGGTGCGATGGGGAGGTTCCCTTGTTAGAAAGGCAACGATTAAATTAAACTTCCCTGCCCAGTGCAAACGACCTAAGGCATACGAAGTAGAGCGTTTCCTGCGTGAAGTAATGCACGTCGATCCACAGAAACTTCTCCGTATACATCTTTTGATCGTATCCAGCACAGTTTACCTGAAATTAGTTGATGAAGCAGCGTGCGAACGGCTTATTCGCTGTTCCACCGATGGATATTGTTTCCACTACTCCGACGGCGATACGGGTATAGTGACCGTCGACCACGCAAGACTAGGCGTTCGGAACATACGAATCTTCGATCTGCCGTTTGAAGTTCCGGCCACGGTCGTCGTGAACGCCCTGCGTCCTAACGAGCACTTACTAAGTCACGTGGAAGAAAAGTGGCATACGTTTGAGAAGTATCCTGTTCTGAATGGAGTGCGTCAGATACGAATCGAAAATCCTGTGATACGCGACCATTGGTGGCTGTCGAGCGATCTTCGTTTATGACGGTCAATCTCGTACTTGTTCAGGGTGCAGGCAGGAAGGACATGTACGGTCTGAATGTCTGCAGAGACGCCTCGTCCAGATACCACGTGCAGACACGACACCTACATCGCAACCGACAACGCTGCCTATTACATACGTTGTGGGAGCGAGGAATATGATGGACACGGGCGTTGTTCCGTTCCAGTTACCGACCTCCGCGGGAGTGGTCATCGAGGCCAAGACGACGCAGCCTCCATCGGAACCTTCGCCGTGCTCGACACCAGTGACCACGTCTGCACTCCAGCTATTTGAGGAAGGAGAGCACCAGAAGATCGATTCGAGCTCGGATACGAAGATACGGGGGTGCCTGCTGTTTGTCGTGATCCAAAGGACGCGGACACGCGTTCCGGCAAGCTGAAGTCGCCCAAGCGACGAAAGAAGAGGAGGCTGTCTGTAGGAAATGCTTCGCGAAATGGTGACACGTTGCAGGGAGGTGATGAAAATCCGTCTGCGGCCCGGGCTGTGAACCCCACTCCGACGGTTCCTGATTCGCTGCTGGTAACGTCCGCCCAAGGGCAAAGCCACATTGACGATGCTTAACACACCGACGAGCCTCCTGGCGATTTAGCGGCTAAGACACCAAATGAATGTAACGCGTCACCTAACGTGCCACACCTCCAACTTGGGGGTTGGGCGTCCTAGATGGAGATGGAAAGAATGACATCCGACTCGAGTAACAACCTGATGCCCGCGGCCAGCGGACCATCGGACGGACATCTTGTCTACGCCGATCAGTAATACTTACGGTGCGGGTGGCAGGGACGGTCAGACGGCCGGCCGGTGCGGCCGAGCGGTTCTAGGCGCTTCAGTCTGGAACCGCGCGACCGCTACGGTCGCAGGTTCGAATCCTGCCTCGGGCATGAATGTGTGTGATGTCCTTAGGTTGGTTAGGTTTAAGTAGTTCTAAGTTCTAGGGGACTGATGACCTCACATGTTAAATTCCATAATGCTCAGAGCAATTTGAACCATTCGAACGGTCGACGGGCGACGTGGCGCTTACTGGCTTAAACGACTACGGGATACGTCATCGCACCCGCCAGTGATCCAGGTGTATCGGGTAAGTACAGTCAATGTCAACGGCATTAGCTACGCGATCAAAACTCAGCTGATTCGAGCGGTGGAGATTGATATCGTGTTTCTTGAAGAGGTACGACCTGATGTGCGCCTGGATGTGCATGGACACGCGTCTTACGTCAACCCAACGTTCGGCGTGATGGTGGTAAGGCCACACTACTACGCGATGGCATCGAACCAACGGATATTCAGTATTGCCATCAGCGAGAGGCATTGCGCTCACCATCGGCGCAGTCTGCCTTGTGAATCTGTATGTGGTACTGCGAAGCGTCGAGAGCGAACACTATGTTACTTCACTGGGTAAGCTGTTCGCCCGCATTATTCGTGCTCGTCTCCTCGCTACTGTCAAAGATGCCATTCATGCCGTCCAATCATGTTTGGGAGGTGGCAGTAATATACCTACGGCGTTAAGATTTTATAGAGATGTTGCGCCTATTATGTCGGCATGTAGGTGGAAAGAATACATTGAAAGTCTTTATGAGGGTGAAGATTTGTCTGATGTGATAGAAGAAGATACAGGAGTCGATTTAGAAGAGATAGGGGATCCAGTATTAGAATCGGAATTTAAAAGAGCTTTGGTGGACTTACGGTCAAATAAGGCAGAAGGGATAGATAACATTCCATCAGAATTTCTAGAATCATTGGGGGAAGTGACAACAAAACGACTATTCACGTTGGTGTGTAGAATATATGAGTCTGGCGACATACCATCTGACTTTCGGAAAAGCATCATCCACACAATTCCGAAGACGGCAAGAGCTGACAAGTGCGAGAATTATCGCACAATCAGCTTAACAGCTCATGCATCGAAGCTGCTTACAAGAATAATATACAGAAGAATGGAAAATAAAATTGAGAATGCTCTAGGTGACGATCAGTTTGGCTTTAGGAAAAGTAAAGGGACGAGAGAGGCAATTCTGACGTTACAGCTAATAACGGAAGCAAGGCTAAAGAAAAATCAAGACACGTTCATAGGATTTGTCGACCTGGAAAAAGCGTTCGATAATATAAAATGGTGCAAGCTGTTCGAGATTCTGAAAAAAAGTAGGGGTAAGCTATAGGGAGAGACGGGTCATATACAATATGTACAACAACCAAGAGGGAATAATAAGAGTGGACGATGAAGAACGAATTGCTCGTATTAAGAAGGGTGTAAGACAAGGCTGTAGCCTTTCGCCCCTACTCTTCAATCTGTACATCGAGGAAGCAATGATGGAAATAAAAGAAAGGTTCAGGAGTGGAATTAAAATACAAGGTGAAAGGATATCAATGATACGATTCGCTGATGACATTGCTATCCTGAATGAAAGTGAAGAAGAATTAAATGATCTGCTGAACGGAATGAACAGTCTAATGAGTACACAGTATGGTTTGAGAGTAAATCGGAGAAAGACGAAGGTAATGAGAAGTATTAGAAATGAGAACAGCGAGAAACTTAACATCAGGATTGATGGTCACGAAGTCAATGAAGTTAAGGAATTCTGCTACCTAGGCAGTAAAATAACCAATGACGGACGGAGCAAGGAGGACATCAAAAGCAGACTCGCTATGGCAAAAAAGGCGTTTCTGGCCAAGAGAAGTCTACTAATATCAAATATCGGCCTTAATTTGAGGAAGACATTTCTGAGGATGTACGTCTGGAGTACAGCATTGTATGGTAGTGAAACATGGACTGTGGGAAAACCGGAACAGAAGAGAATCGAAGCATTTGAGATGTGGTGCTATAGACGAATGTTGAAAATTAGGTGGACTGATAAGGTAAGGAATGAGGAGGTTCTACGCAGAATCGGAGAGGAAAGGAATACGTGGAAAACACTGATAACGAGAAGGGACAGGATGATAGGACATCTGCTAAGACATGAGGGAATGACTTTCATGGTACTAGAGGGAGCTATGGAGGGTGGTGGTGGTTAGTGTTTAACGTCCCGTCGACAACGAGGTCATTAGAGACGGAGCGCAAGCTCGGGTTAGGGAAGGATTGGGAAGGAAATCGGCCGTGCCCTTTCAAAGGAACCATCCCGGCATTTGCCTGAAACGATTTAGGGAAATCACGGAAAACCTAAATCAGGATGGCTGGAGACGGGATTGAACCGTCGTCCTCCCGAATGCGAGTCCAGTGTGCTAACCACTGCGCCACCTCGCTTGATGCTGTGGAGGGCAAAAACTGTAGAGGAAGACAGAGATTGGAATACGTCAAGCAAATAATTGAGGATGTAGGTTGTAAGTGCTACTCTGAGATGAAGAGGTTAGCACAGGAAAGGAATTCGTGGCGGGCCCCATCAAACCAGTCAGTAGACTGATGATCAAAAAAAAAAAAAAAAAAAAAAAAAAAAAAAAAAAAAAAAAAAAAAAAAAAAAAAAAAAGAGGTCGGCATGCCGCTTAGAACGCTTAGAAGGCGCCTTCGTGGAAGTTGACCTAGCCCACGCATTGGACCGAGTTGAGCACCGTTTCTCACAGGCTGTCTTAGAGAAGATGGGACTGTCCTCAATATCGGCAGGTGTGGTTGTCCGTCTCATCCACGGAGCCCTTCCTCAGTCCTAGTCAATGGCTACCGCTCACCACCGCTCACTATTGAGCACTCAGTGTGACAAGGATGCCGTCTGTCAGCCTTTCTTTTCGCCGTCGACCTCGATCCTGCACTTCATGGTCTACGACAGCGTTTTCAGGGCATTCGCCTCCGGTGTGTGCGTTTTAAATATTGAGCCTATGCGGACGAAGTAGTTTTCTTGTCGAGGTCGGCAGAAGGTATATGTACGGAGATCGCGTGGCTTCAGCGATACGGCGAGGTGAGCAGGAGCCGTATCAAACTGTGAAAGTCGAACTACATGGATGTGGACAGAGGATTGAATATGAGTACGCCAGGGGCCATTACCAAGGGCTCTTGCGATGAAATGTCCGGAAATGACCTTCTGTGGGAACGTGCAGCGATCAGCAGCAGATTCACATCGCAGACTACTTAATGTGATCCGCACGCAAGTTCGTCTCCATAACTTTCGAACACTTGACTTGATCATGCGGGTACATTTTATCTACGTCTACCTCTCTCAGAAACTTAATCATTGTACACACGTTCTCCCAGTCGCCTCTACGGTAGCTGTCAAGTTTCAGGCGGCCTTACGTCATTAGGCCAGCTAGGGTAGGGTGTTCAAGAACCGTTATGAGACGCTAACGTTGTCCACACATGCAGAAAGCACTGGAATAATAAACGTACACAGCAGGGCGCGCGCCCTCTTTCTGCGGACGATGCATCGCCAACGTACTTCGGACAAGGACACCGTCCATGGTACACTGATTCAGGAGTTGGTGCCTCAGTCCCTCCGGCCGCCGATTCCTGTTGGACAGATCGCTCCAGCACTGTGTCACATTCGTAGCTACTGGTCGACGTGAGTTATCTGGCTGGCTCTGAGCACTATGGGACTTAACATCTCAGGTCATCAGTCCCCTAGAACTTAGAACTACTTAAACCTAACTAACCTAAGGACATCACACACATCCATGCCCGAGGCAGGATTCGAACCTGCGACCGTAGCGGTCGCGCGGTTCCAGACTGAAGCGCCCAGAACCGCTTGGCCACCAGCGGCCGGCATGAGTTATCTGTTGGATGTCTTACCGACCACGCGGGATCCTAGAACCAAGGACTTCTACCGCTTCATTCAGCAGACACTGCCTGCTAAAGTGGTTGAACGCCAACATCCGGCGGTTCGCTGGAGATGGATGTGGAGTAACATACACTTGCCTTTCCTTCCCACAACGGTGTGTGACAACGTTTACACGTGATACGTCTTGCCGAGGAACCTCTCTGCCCCAAATACGCCGCTGTCGACGCCGACATGCACCAATTCGTTTGTGGTACGGCTGCCGGCTGCTGGCTCCTCACACGGCGCATGCTGGTTGGCATTGTAGCTGCAACGGACGCCTCAGTCCATAGAGTCCACCCAACTGATCCATCCCGACGACACTTACTTCCCTGCCACTCGCCATCACGCCACGGTATGGGTAAAGGGTATGGCATTGTCATACTTTTTTAGTGGCAGGTTTGCAGGGTTGTTAGAATGTTGGCATTCTGTAACGAGCAACTACATGGTTTTACGGCGCAAGACGTCTTATGGTCCGTTTATTGCGAATTACTTGGGGTCGTTGTTTACGCGCTCTCCAAACCATTGAGGTGTACTGGGTGTGAGAAGAGATTGAGATATAGCACATGGTGGACTGATGAGGGATATCAACGGTAATTATAGGGTGTTTCGCCCTCGCTGAACGAGAATACGACCTGGACATCCTACCGTCTGGCTGCTGTGGACACCCCCAAAAGAAGATAGAAAAAGATAAAAAAATTACAACAACAACAACAAAAATGAAAAATAAATAAAATATAATACAAGTTTGTTCCCCTTCCTTTATCCTTTTCTATTTTAACAAAAAATTCAGAGGTGTACCTAATTTTTTTCCTGGGTGGAACCTGAAGTGGTGGCAAACAACCGTTCTAGTCGACTTTTAGGGTGAAAGTGGCGGTGGCACTAGCTTTGTTTTTGTTTTTAGGTTATATAGGTTTTTGGGGGTAGATAAGATCTTTTCGATTGTTAAGCCACATAATATTTCTTCTATACGATCGATGTCTCGATCTTTCTGCTGGGATCTACTTCAGATCTTGTGCTGTTGACGGCTGACTGAGTGTTCAGTTAACCATGGGCACCATAACGTACTGAAGAAGATCCCAGTGAAAAGTTTGTATGATGGTTCGTTCCAAACTCCCTAAACGAAATTGTCAATGCTGTTTATTTCTGATGAACACATATCACGACGAGAGGTTGACATTACTTGCACTTCAAGTTTTCACAGTGGTGAGGTTGTTACTAGAGCAAAAGGACAAGTTGCATATAGTGTGGCTTGATTGTTTCCGCATTCAGCTTCACATATTCGCATCTAGCCGGCTTCTTCGCAACCCACACGTATAAAATGTCACGAGCCCAGTAATAACTGCAGTCCTATCGACAAAAAAAGTTTCATGGTGGGGTCGCAACTACGTACGCAGAAGGCATCTCATGTCTCACTGGTATCTTCCTTCTCCTAGTGAGCACTGTCCACAGTCTTCCCATTTCTTCATTTGATATGCAAAAGCTAAGAACGCACTAAGGTATGAGAAGAGCAGAAAATTTGTAGATTTGAACAAGACGCAATTTCATAGGAAATATTTAAAATTTTCATGAGGGGAGAACCAACAGCCGTTAAATATTTTATAAAACTCATTTTAAACGTCAGATGTTTTATTTAACCTGTATATATCAACTACTGGTTTCGGTCCTAGACCGTTGTCCCCTAATGTAAGGTAAAACAGATCAGTTAAAAATATTTTCCTTTCTAACTGACCTGTTTTAACTGTGTCAATTGAACTTTAAACAGCGCAAAAAGAACCAAATATTTTCAAACATTTAGCGCAAAAAAATCATGTCTGAAAAAATAAGTGTCCTGTATGCTGAGAAAGATGTTTAAATGAAAAGCATATTATTTGTATTTAGAGCCAACAAAAGTTTTTAAGGTTCATTATAATATTCAGATTGATGATTTTGGTCCCACATTAACGAACGATTAGACAATTTTAGACAAAACATTCTCATTCGACACGAAAAGAAACTAAGTACACTGCAATGCCTTCTACCTGTAAAATCATATAATCCACACAGTTTTAAAAAAAGTGATCATATATTCTGTGACAGGGTTTTAAATAAGACTGACACAGTTTTACAAAAGCTGAGATGTCGCTACTGGAGAAAGGCTTAAAGTATAATGTCATACCTCAGTTATATAACCAAAATATACTTGAAGATCTTGTTGATTTAAAATTAGGCCTAGAAAGTGTAAAAATGGACAGTTTCCGTCAAACTAGAGCAGCACATCATGTTTGTAAAACTGTTAGCAAAAACCTAACCAGTTCTCATAATATTGTGAATTCCGACAGAAAACTAATTAGAACCATAAATATCAAACTTGTAGAAAAAGATGCTTTAGTAACGAAAGCTGATAAAGGTAATACTATTGTCATTGCTAGCAAACAAGAATATGTTACAAAAACTCTACGGTTCTTTCAGGAAAACGATATTTCTGAGCTACATGAGGACCCAATGTCAACTTTGCAGAAAGAAGTCAGAACCGCTATTAACGATGCCGAAGATCTTCTTAAAGCTTTTCCAAAAAAGCAACTAATTAACATGAATCCGCAGCCGTCTAAGTTACGAGCTCAGTTTGAAGTCCATAAAAAAGACCATTCGATCCGCCCATTTTACAACAGTATGTACAGTGCTTATCAAGACTTAGCCAAATTCTAGCAAGATATATTGAAAATACTCCAAAACAACTATTCTGTTTCCAATAGTCAAGATTTAGTTACTAAAATTAAAGACGTTCACTGTGATAGAGATACAAAATTAATTTCCTTTGCCATTGAAAATCTTTACACAAATGTGCCGGTACATCAAGCCTTAGACATTGTAGAAAAAAATTTACGTTCTTTCAGAAAAGATATATCTGGTGAGCAAATCACCGATTTTATGAATTTACTTCGTATTGTAGTGAAATACGATTATTTTGAGTTTAATGGAAAACTACATCAGCAACTAGATGGTCTTGCAATGGGGAACCCTTCAGCAGGAATCCTTGCAGATGTGTTAATTAATTCCTTAGAAGAAAAATTTTTCACTAATTTCTCAGCGTCAACTGTAGGCATTCTTTCATACGCTGGATACGTCGATGAAATTTTGATCATTTACAGAGGGCCAAACGACGGTATTGATAGACTTTTTAAAATGTTCAACGAGTTTCATGAAAATATTTCTTTCATCTGTGAAAGCGAAAATGAGTTCCGGCTGTTAAACTTTCTAGATCTCACTCTTACAATAGTAGATGACAAATTTAACTTCAATATCTAGTTCTGATCAAGTTATACCTTGCACTTCAGTGCACCCGCATTCTCATATTATGGCCTTTTTCATGGAACTATTCGTAGAGCCACTTCCACTCCCCTTTCTTCTGAAAATCTCAATCCAGTCGTTAATCTGATAGAAACTATTGCTGTCAAAAAAAAAAAAATGGCTATGATCCTTCTATTGCAGATGATAGTATTTTCATTAATAAAACCAATAAGAGAATCACCACCCTAGGCCTTTCTAATAATGAACATAATGAAAAGAAAAAAAATTTCTCTATACCATTTCTGGGTCCAATTTCTTATAGGCTACAGCATCTGCTTCAAAATAAATATAACTGTAGAGTAGCCTTCTCCACCTTCTCCACTAATAACGCTTTAAAAAGTAACATCATACATGACTTGAAACCTACGATTTCCCCTTTGCAGAATTCTGGTGTTTATAAAATTATTTTTGGCAACTGTCTCGCCTATTACATAGGCCAAACAGGCAGAACTATTTGGACAAGATTCAAGGAACACCTTCTAGACAAAAGAGGCACCAATGTTCACAATTCAACATTCGCTGACCATTTGTCAATCACAGGACATAATCCTAAAGACGTAAAAGACGTCCAGACATAGCACTCGGAGGAAAGAGGCTTTAGGCTTAACATCTTATAAGAGCTAGAGATTTCTAAACACCTACCTCTGAAGGACGGTTTCATGCTTAACGGACAGTTGCAACTACACAATAAGAACTTTTTCCAAGGTATAGAGTCGCTAATTGAAAATGGTCTGAATGGCGATACTCTCCTCACAAGGGAACCTCCCCATCGCACCCCCCTCAGATTTAGTTATAAGTTGGCACAGTGGATAGGCCTTGAAAAACTAAACACAGATCAATCGAGAAAACAGGAAGAAGTTGTGTGGAACTATGAAAAAAATAAGGCAAATATACAAACTGTGTAGTCCATGTGCAAGATACGCAACATCAAGGAGAGTGTGAGCTCAGGAGCGGCGTGGTCCCGTGTTTAGCGTGAGCAGCTGCGGAACGAGAGGACTTTGGCTCAAGTCTTCCCTCGAATGAAAAGTTTAATTTTTTATTTTCAGACAGTTATCAAAGTTCAGGCACTAACACATAATCAACTTCGCTCTCTAAAATTCCAGGATATATTCAGATTTGCTTGGACATATGCAGGATTTCACGGTCTACACACGGAAAAATTTGAAAACCTTAAAAACATATGTTTGACAGAGAAAACTGTGTGGCTGTGAAACTGTTGCATTAATTTCTTGCAGTTTATGTGACAAATTCTTATGTTTTCATCACTTTTTTGGGAGTGATTATCACATCCACAAGAATACCTAAATCGGGCAAGGTAGAAGAATCTTTTTGCCCATTCGCCTAGTGTACAAGTTAGGTGGGTCGACAACATATTCCTGTTGTGACGCACATGCCGTCACCAGTGTCGTATAGAATATATCAGACGTGTTTTCCTGTGGAAGAATTGGTTGACCTATGACCTTGCGATCAAATGTTTTCGGTTCTCATTGGAGAGGCACGTCCTTTCCTCTACTAATCGCACGGTTTTGTGGTGCGGTCGCAAAACACAGACACTAAACTTATTACAGTGAACAGAGACGTCAGTGAATGAACGGACAGATTATAACTTTGCGAAAATAAAGAAAATAAACTTTTCACTCGAGGGAAGACCTCGCCGGCCGGAGTGGCCGAGCGGTTAAAGGCGCTACAGTCTGGAACCGCACGACCGGTACGGTCGCAGGTTCGAATCCTGCCTCGGGCATGGATGTGTGTGATGTCCTTAGGTTAGTTCGGTTTAAGTAGTTCTAAGTTCTAGGGGACTGATGACCACAGCAGTTGAGTCCCATAGTGCTCAGAGCCATTTGGACCATTTGGAAGACCTGAACCAGGGACCTCTCGTTCCGCAGCTGCTCACGCTAAACACGGGACCACGGCGCTCCTGAGCTCATGCTATCCTTGATGTTGTCTATCTTGCGCATGGACTACTCAGTTTGTATATTTTGTTTATTTTTTCATAGTTCCACACAACTTCTTCCTGTTTTCTCGATTGATCTGTGTTCAGTTTTTCAAGGCCTATCCACTGTGCCAACTTGTAACTAAATCTGAGGAGGGTGCGATGGGGAGGTTCCCTTGTCAGTGTAGACTCTTAAACATCGTTTTTCCTTTCAATTTCGTGTTTTCTTAGAACATTATTTGAATTGTATTTCTTTTGTTAAATAAGACCGTTACGGTATGTTGTAACTTTCATGCACAGGTTCCTGTTGTTACCTGTAATGTTTAAAATTGTCTTTGCATTGCCGCATTTGCTCTTGTCTGTAATTCGATCACTTCTTGCTATATGGCCCGAATCTGTTTACGTGTCCTTTCTCTGCCTCGTGATGTTGTGTGATGTCCTTAGGTTAGTTAGGTTTAAGTAGTTCTAAGCTCTAGGGAACTGATGACCATAGATGTTAAGTCCCATAGTGCTCAGAACCATTTTTTTTCTTTTTTTTTTTTTTTTGTTTACGTGTCCAACTCGTAGCTGCCTTGGCCTGTTAGCCGTCTAGCGACGGCACGGTAGCTCAGCGTGTTCGTCCAGAGGGTTAGTTGCCTTCTGTAAGAAAAAAAAAACTGAGTCAACTGCTCAACACTGAACTTGAACGGTTGTCAAGGGACACCCGCACCGAACAAATACAACGAACAATATCGGAAAAAAAAGAAAAAAGAGTGACGGTAGCGGCTGTTTGATGCAGTTCTTAGACGTAAGCGACCTCGCGACTGCCCGTGTATTTCGATGGTATATTTTATTCCAGTTGATAAATTTGTTACATTTTTACATTTCAGATTTCATTCTTGCGACATTTTTTATTTGACGAGAACATTTTTCCTCAGATGTTTTCCACCCATGGTGTGATTACATCTTAGTACACTGTTTGTAGTTTTTATGTAAGTAATCCTATTAAGCATATTGTATTTCAAGCAATAATGATTATATTTTCTAGGTAATCCTATGCAATTTTTGTTGTGATGAAAACAGCCTTAGAGCTGTCGAAACCATGGTGAATTTGACAATAATTTTGTTCAGCCGATGTCGCCATACATCTTGTAATTAAAATATGCCCTATTTTATCTTACATCCAGTAATCGATGGTCTATGACTGAAAACAGTAAGTGATATGTAGGTTATGTAAAAATCTGACGGTTAAAATGCGTTTCTAAAGTATAGAACATATTGGTTACTGAATATAGATGAATATCATATTAGTAAAAGAGAGATAAAAATGGAATTCGACATCAGACCTCAATTTATTTATGAATTTGTTTTATTAGGTAAGATTGGGGGTCTTCAAACCGTCTCTCACATTTTAACCACTCATAATTCCCGGGTATATGCAGTCGGCATTAAAATATGTCTATTAAAATGGGCTGTGATTAGTAATAATTACCAGAATAATTATTGTATGAAAGACATGCTTCGCTTCTATCATTATTGGTTCTATTGATTCCATAATCGGGAGTAAATAAAAAAATCAATAACAAACAATACGGAACACGTAGACTGATATAGTGCTGTGTTATAGATCCGAGTGAGCACAAAATACAAATTATTATAATAACTACAGTCTTATTAAGATTCACTTAACTATACTTCTTAATAACGTTAATAACGTTCCTATGGAGGGGGGGGGAGGGGTGGTGGTAAAGACATACCTACAGGAATCCATAAGAATGGAACACACAGAATCGAAACTAGAAAAGGTGACTAGTCCAAGCTAGAGAGAAGAAAAAGTGGGTAAAATTAACAGATTAAATTGAAGAAACAAAAAAAAAAAATCAGAAATAGGCACGGATGAAGAAAGTCGGGATTTTATTGACAATGTGAAAGAAATGCTGTAATACTTTTGAACCGATGAATAACAGCTGAGGTATGCCGAGGACGACAACAATAACAAATTTTAACCATCTCTCTAAGGCACTGTGGCTTAGGATCGATCTGAATTTACTGGGAAGTTAGTGCTAGAGTCGCAGCACTATTGACTTAAAAAGAAGAACATTGTAATAATCAATATATCCTCGGTTCACGGTTTACATCTGAGAAACTAGCCACTAGTCTGCGATACCTTCCGTTCTTCCTTGTTTGACACACATACCACTCTGTAAGTGAGTAACGGAATTAGGTAATGCCTTCCGTTCACTGATCCAATATCTACATACCACGAGTTTCTACGTACAGCCCCTATCGTGTTTCAAAGGATGGACTCCGACCGCTAGCCCCTTCCCGTTGATTCTCGCTACTTTTATTAGACGCCAGTAGATAAGCCAGTAATTGGGTTTCCGAACAGCTCCCTTTATGCAGTAGTGCCGGTAACGAGTTTTTGTCGTAATACGAAACTTTAGAGTCCGCAGAATAGTTTACCCGAAGCTTCCTGCCAGCGATCAGATGCTCCACACCGTAATCAACTTTTTAAACTATGAGTTACTTAATGCGAACTGCACCGGAATTTTCTCAGAACATCTTCTTCCACCTTGAGTGCCGATAATCCATGCTAAGCGCCCAAAGCCTTTAATGAAAAATTACAGTGCTTTTACTGGTAACTTCAGATATATAGTAGTGAGCTGTAAATTAAGTAAAAAAATAAGTTTTTGGTTCATTTTTCGATGAACTCAGTACATTTTATACGTTCTGCAAATGGGGTAACTTAAATTCAGTTTTGGCCGCGCGGTTTAAAGTGTCATGTCACGGACTGCGCTGCCCCTCCCGCCGGAGTTTCGAGTCCTCCCTCGGGCAGGGGTGCGTGTGTTGTTCTTAGCATAGGATAGTTTAAGTTAGTTTAAGTAGTGTTTAAGTCTAGGGAACGATGACCTAAGCAGTTTGGTCCATTAGGAATTCACACGCATTTCAACATTTTAAATGCAGTTCTTATTACTTACTATCCAAAGTGAATTTAAAATTTAGTTTAGCTTTTCCGTTGAAATGAGACAAACTGAGACAAATATCGATTTCCGAAAAAAAGCAAATATTTTCATCTTTCACTCTTGCATTTAACTAAGAGAAAAGAGAATCCTATTGATTAAAGAAATATTACATTGTTGTTTTAACAAAATGTCACAGTAGAAATATTCTCATTATCAAGACTGAAATTTATTAGTTAAGTAATTCTTTGTCGGCATCAATTTGTTACATTACAAACGAAAATATTATGGCAATCTTAGTGAAATTGTATGAAATGACTCGTTATACTGATTTCGTAAATACACATTCAAAGCTTGGAGATCCCATACACATCTTACTTTCCTTACTCTTAGATATATGCTGTGAAGTTTTCTTTCATCATAGATTCGTCTCATTTAGAAGTTGTCGAACAATATCGTTTGATTGGCGATGAAATTTTCTGTAACGTTAATTTCGATATTAATCCATTTTCCACATGATGGAGAAAGTATTTCGAAAATTCTGGAGGCTTCTCTAAATACTGTAGATTGTTTTTCTTTTGTATAGTCAGGAATATAAAAGTGTTCAGTAACATTCGCAATGGAATTCGCTGATCGGTAAACAACTAGCCTCTGTTCAGCTTCAAAATTATTGTGTTAAATGTGTACTTCTCAGTAGATGGTAAAGTGTGGTGAGAGATGATGTTAATCTTTGTCACATGATACTTACAGAAAAAGAAAGATACCCTGTCTTGGGGCAATGCGTGTGCACACGAACTCACAAAGCTTATAACAAGTGTAGCGTGGGTTCCTCATGTGTACCTTTGTAATGCTCTCACCTGATAATGTAACAAAAATTGTAAGCTAGGTTTTGGAAATGTTTCACACCAAACGGACGTTTTTGTGTTATGTATCATAAACTAGTTCTTGCTAGAAAAACTGAACTATATATCAGAACAATAAGTCCTTAAGGAGAAAATACAGTAACATATGTCAACGCAGTGAGGAACATAGCGAACAGTAACGCTTCATTTGTTACGAAATACCGTTTCTATTCATAACACAATCAAGATAATGAAGCGAAAGAATAATGAAAAACACAATTTCTGATTATGCTCTAATTGTGACTAGGGGACAACACATCGTTCTAGTTCGAAGTTCGACACTTCAGTAGCGTAACATAGCAGAATATTTTACTATAAATATAAATACCGAAATTGCATGCGAATCTAGGTACAAAGGTGCCAACTGCAATGAAAGTATGTATTGTAAAAGATATATCTCACGTCGAAAAGTGTTCTGAATTGGTAAATGAGACATAAGGTTTCAGAGGCAGCGAAATAAGCTGTCACAATTTGTACTGTTAGTAGCACCTCTCGTTGAAGTATTCCGTGTAACTGTTTATTAGGGAAAGGAAGTGTACAGTGTTTTCTCTAGAATAACGAAGAAGGAGGATATCAGGAATAAACTAGAACAGGCAAATAGAACATGACTCGCTAAAATAAGTGTACTAGCAGCAGAAATTTGAACGTGGTAGGGAAGCAAGAAAGTCTGAAAAGGGCAGTCTAAGGCTCGGTCTAGGTATACTGCAGGTCAGTGAAGTGAAATGGAAAGAAAACAAGTATTTCTGGTCAGATGAGTATGGGTATTATTAATAACAGCAGATTACAATATAATGGAGGTAGTATTCGTTATGAATATGAAGACAGGGCAGAGAGTGAGTTACTGTCAACAGTTCTGTGATAGAATTGTTCTCATCAGAATAGACAGCAAACCAGCACCGACAACAATAGTTCAGGTACACACGCCAACGTGGCAGGCAGAAAAGTATATAAGGATACTGAAGGGGTAATTCAGCACGTAAACGGAGATGAAAATTTGAAAAATTGGATAGTCATGGGGGACTGGAATGCGGTTGTAGGGATAGGAGTAGAAGTAAGAGTTACAGGAGATATGGGCTTGGTTGTAGGAACAGAGACCCTTGGAGAAAAGAGAATCACTTGTACGAATATCAAGACATCAGCTGGAAAACCCGTTCTAAGCAAGAAGGGGAAGCAGAAAGGTGGAAGGAGTATATAAAGGTTCTATACAAGAGCGATGTTCTTGAGGGCAATATTATGGAAATGGAAGAGGACGTAGGTCAAGATGAAATGGGAGATACGATACAGCGTGAAGAATTTGACTGGGTCAAGTAGATAACATTCCGATAGAACTACTGATAGCCTTGGGAGATCAAGCCTTCTAGTGAGCAAGATGTGTGTGACAGGCGAAATAGCCTCAGACATCGAGAAGAATATAATAATTCCAATCCCAATGAAAGCAGGTGTTGACAGGTGTTGACCGAACTATCAGTTTAATAAGTCACGAATTCCTTACAGAAGCAATGAGAAACTGGTAGAAGTCCACCTTGGGGAAGATCAGTTAGGATTCCGTAGAAATGTTGGAACACGTGAGGCAATACTGACCCTACGACTTATCATAGCAGATCGATTAAGGAAAGGCAATGTTGATTGGAGTACTCTTTCAAATTCTGAAGGTGGCAGAGGTAAAATACAGGGAGCGATAGGCAATTTACAATTTTTACAGAAACCAGATGGCAATTATATGAGTATAGGGGCATGAATGGTAAGCAGTGGATGGGAATGGAGTGGCACTGGGTTGTAACCTATCCCCGACGTTATTAAATGTATGCATCGAGCAAGAAATAAAGGAAACTAAGGAAAAATTTGTAGTAGGAATTAAAATCCACGGAGAAGAAATAAAAACTTTGAGGTTTGCCGATGACATGGTAATTCTATCACAGACAGCAAAGCACCTGGAAGAGCAGTTGAACGGAATGGACAGTGTCTTGAAAGGAGGCTATAAGATGACCATCAACAAAAGCAAAACGAGGATAATGGAATGTAGTCTAACTAAACCAGGTGATGCTGAGGGTATTAGGATAGGAAATGAGAGACTTAGAGTAGTAAATGAGTTTTGCTATTTGGGTACCAAAATAACTGATGATGGTCGAAGTAGGGAGGATATAAAATGTAGACTGGCAATGGCAAGGAAAGCGTTTCTGAAGAAGAGAAATCTGTTAGCATCGAGTATAGATTTAAGTGAAGGTAAGTCTTTTCTCAAGGTATTTGTATGGAGTGTAGCCATGTATGGATGTGAAACGTGAACGATAAATAGCTTAGACAAGGAGACAATAAAAGCTTTCGAAATTTGGCGCTACAGAAAAATGTTGAAGATTAGCTGGGTAGATCATTTAATTAATGAGGAGGTACTGAATAGAATTGGAGAGAAATGGAATTTGTGGCACAACTTGTCTAGAAGAAAGGATCGGTTGGTAGTACATGTTCTGAGGCATCAAGGGATCATCAATTTAGTATTGGAGGGCAGCGTGGGTGTTAAAACCCGTAGAGTAAGGCCAAGAGCTGAATACACTTAGCAGATTCAGAAGGATGTAGGTTGTTACTTGGAAATGAAGAGGCTTGCACAGGATAGAGTAGCATGGAGAGCTGCATCAAACCAGTCTCTGGACTGAAGACGACAACAACAGCTGGGAATAAGAGAGGAAATAGACTAGTTAGTTTTTTGATACATTGCAACTAATAATAGCGAATATACTGTTCAAGAATCACAAGAGGAGATGATATGCTTGGAGAATACCGGGAGACACAGGAATATTTCAGTTAGATTACATCATGGTCAGAGAGAGATTTCG
Organism: Schistocerca serialis cubense; assembly: GCF_023864345.2. Lineage (NCBI taxonomy): Eukaryota > Metazoa > Arthropoda > Insecta > Orthoptera > Acrididae > Schistocerca > Schistocerca serialis. The sequence continues at coordinate 938,631,525 of NC_064639.1, read as the reverse complement.
AAGTTAGATATTTAATTGTAAGGAGTACCCAGGAGAAGATATAGACTCAGATCACAATTTAATAATGATGAATAGTAGGCTGAAGTGAAAGAGATTGGTCAGGAGGAATCACTGTGCAAGTAAATGGGATACAGAAGTACTAAGGAATAAAAAGGTGTGCTTGAAGTGCTCAGAGACTATAGATATTGCTATAGGAATACTGGAATACAAGTCACTTAGGAATGAAATACATGAGAAGTGCAGGGAAGCTAAGGCGAAATGGCTGCATGAAAAAGTGAAGAAGTCTAAAGAGAAATGACTGTCGGTCAGACTGGCTCAGCGACCGCTACAGTCGCAGGTTCGAATCCTGCCTCTGGCATGGATGTGTGTGATGTCCTTAGGTTAGTCAGGTTTAAGTAGTTCTATGTTCTAGGGGACTAATGACCTCAGATGTTAAGTCCCATAGTGCTCAGAGCCATTTGAACAATTTAGACTTACTCAAAATATAGGAAATTCTAAACAACTTTAGTGAAATTAAAAGCAAAGGCGGTAAAATTAAGAGTGCAATGGGAATTCCACAATTAAAGGCAGAGGAGAGTGAGGATAGATGGAATGAGTACAATGAAGTCCTTTATGAGGGGAGCATAAAGGAAGAAGGTAAAGGATTCATCAGGGAGGAGTTGGTGGATGAAGTATCAGAATGTAAATGACCTTTTAACGACTTAAGATCAAATGGGGCAGAGGGTATAGATAATGTTCCATTGGAATTTATAAAATTTATGTTGGGGGTGGGGGTATGGCAACAAAACGGCTATTTACGTTATTGTGTAGAATGTATGAGACTGGCGATATTATCATCAGACTTTCGAGGAAAGTTCATCCACACAATTGCGAAGACAGAAAGAGCCGATAAGTCAAGAATTATCTCACAGTCACCTTAACATCTGATGCATTCAAGCTGCTGGCACGAAAAGTATACGAAAGAATGGAAAAGAAAATTGAGAATGTCTTAGATAACGCTCACTTCGTGTTTGGGAAAGGTGAAGGGTCAGAGAGGTAGATCCGACGTTGTGGTTGATAATGGAAGGAAGACTGAACAAAAATCAAGACACTCTCATGGGAATTGTCCGTCTGGAAAAAGCTTTCGACAACGTAAAACCTAGCAAGATGTTCGAAATTCAGAGGAAAGTAGGGATACGCTATAGGAAAAGACGGACAATATACAATGTGTACAAGTAGCAAGAGGGAATAATAAGTGAGGACGAAGAAGTAACAAGTGCTCGGCCTAAAATGGATGTAAGACACGGATATACTCTCTCGACCATAGCGTTCAGTCTATTCGAGAAAAGCCGGATAAGTGCCGTCACAGGATTTCACTCTGTTTCTCATTTCATATATTTTAATGCAAAAGAACGGAAAAAGTAAGGGAAAGATTCTTCACCAGGAAATTCTGAATACAATACCAGAAGTAAAAAATTCATACGTTAGAACAACTTGCTGAGAATAATATATTTTTATTTACTAATTTAGTGTTTCATGGGTATATATAACGACAAAATTCTTTCGGGCTTGTAGCCACAAGTGGCTTAGAAAATACGAGCTATCAACCGAGTCCTCCTCGGCCATTGTCAAGATGTTATGTAAACAGCAATTCGGTGTCCGTTTTCCAGAGTACGTTCTTTACCGCTCATGTCTCAGGATACCATACGTGGAAGCACGTATCATGTTGTATATGGCAGTGTTGTAATTGTGCTCGCAGTCTGCCCAACATAAAACTGTCCACATGCACTTGAAATTATCTACATTCCTCACTGGTTTCATCAGCTGTAGAATTTTTGTCGAAGGCCTGAATCTCTTTTACGCCTCTTTATGGCCCGGCAGATTTTTTCCTGTCACTGAGCCACACAACGGAAAAACTCACGCTGCTTCGTTTCTTCGTTGGAGTGCTTCTGCTTACTAGTCTTTGGCCAAATAGCTTGCAAAATTTACTGGCTGTTGTAGCCGTTTTCTTTGGAAACTTGCTGTAAGTTGGCTTAGTGCTTTCGATAGGTTTTCAATGTCAAATGGATTCCACTCGATTGTCTAAGATCCAGAGAACGGAACGTTTCAGTAGTGGCTGGTGGCAAATAGTAACTTGCAAATACAGGTCAGTGTGAGTGTGTTTTCAGTAAATACTGTTGATGAGACACCCACTTGCTTTTCGGTGGCCAAGGACATCTAGGAATGGAAAGGAACCGTCCGTCTTTACCTCCATCGTGAACCTGATGTGGTATTATATATATAGTTGACGTGACACAAGAACTCTTCCAACTGTTAACAACAATGACGTCGGACAACGACTATGTCATCGACGCAGTGACAAAAGCAATTAGGCTTTGCAGTAGATGCGTCTAGGGAGATATCTTCAAAGTACGCTATAAACAGGTTGGCTGTAACTAGAACGATGCCTTCCGTATCGTTATAATACACTCCACCCCAAAAAAGACGACATAAGGGTGTACTTAAGTAAGTCCAGAACAGTGTCGTGAAACAACAGGGTGAGCAGGTCTATGGAGCCTTAAAAGGAAATGAGTGTGAATTATGGGATTACGTCAAAGCTGACCGTCATATCTCTTTCTCCAAGTCACAGGCATTAAATATAATTAATGAAGCCTATCTTATGTTGATAGGTTGCACATACTGAACAATACGTGGAATAAGGAGGCTGGCCAATTTTTTACATGTCTGTTAGCGATCCATTGGAGATAAACGGATGGTTCTTTTTGTGAAATTTTGGTAGGCCATAAAACGTTGCTAATCGAGGTGGCTGAGGGAAGAGATTTTTAAAGACTCTTTCGGTGAACAGTGCTTGAGAAGCTCCCACGTCTTTCTAATTATTCTGGATGTTAGGTCCCATGGCCTTTGTGAGGTTCACAACGATCCTCTAGTTGTAGCCCTCTCAATTGACAAGAGCAATGCAGCTGTAATAACGGACGAAGCCAACTCATATACAAAGATTTGGTTGATACTGGAGGAGGAGACACTCCAAATTGTCAACAGTAGTGGGGCATGCTAAGGAAAACAGACAGTGAACTGCATTCGACGAAATATCTATTACATAGGCCAACGAAAAAATTTTTTTTCAAAAGTTTTTTTTTTACTTTGATAGCTGAACTTTATAGATTTGTATGAGTTGAATCCAAATCTAGCCTTATTTCGACGAAATATCTATTACACAGGCGAACAAAATTATTTTTCAAAAATCTTTTTTTACTTTTGTAGCTGACCTTTATAGATTTGTATGAGCTGAATCCAAATCTAGCCTTAGTTTTTTTGTGTCACCCATAGTTTTCGAGCAAATATGCTTTTTACTACATTGTATAAAAATTCTGTGCTATACGGTAAACGGGGAAATTAATGAAAAGCTTTGTTACAACATAAGCATGGTTTGTATTTACAGTAAGCTACTTGAAACAATGATACGTGTTAATAGGGGTTTCACTTGTCAGCTAGAATTGGTTCGTATTTTCATTCTCGTTTTTCTTTGAAGCTTCTGGTGTAGCTTTTTCTACGTTCTGCTTGCTGAAGTTCTCGGTGAAGTGACCAACAGTAGTGCCCCATCATGTTGGTGTTCCAGCGCCCTTGGTAGCGTTTTCCATCAGTGGTTTTGGATGAATCAACAAACAGCCTCCAGTCTTCCTTTTTGTATTCAATACTAAACTCATTCATCAGACCGGAAATGTCTAAGCAGTACACTAAATCACCATCTTGTTGAAAAAACTTGGAAAATTGCTGCTCTCTCTTTCTATACATGTATTTGCTGGTTCCAACTGCCAATAACTTCTTTTCTTTTAATGTAGAGCCAAGTAATTCAGCTTTTTCTTTCGTTAAGCCCAGATCCCTAACCAAACCGTTAAGCTCGGTCTGAGTAAACTATTTCGGCTTTAGACTTTCTGTATTACAATGGACTTCATCATCATCTGGTTCATCTAAATCAGATTGTACATCAGAAAAAATACTTCTGTTGTAATACAATTTAAATCACCTGCTGGTTCAGGAACTGGCAAATCTACACCATGCCATCCTGGTCGGATGGCGGACGGAAGGTTAGAGTAGTTTATTACCTTCTTGTTTTTCGAATTATGACCAGTAGTATGAACACTGCAAAAGTAGCAATCATCGGAATGAATTCTTGGCTCCCTGCATATCATGGGAACAGCAAATCTATAGTCTTTTTTCTTCGTTTTGGACCATTTCCTCAGATCTTCAACACACATATCCCTGCATATCATAGGAACAGCAAATCTATAGTCTTTTTTCTTCGTTTTGGACCATTTCCTCAGATCTTCAACACACACATAACATACCTCATGCGGCGCCCAAGATTTATCTTATCATTAAGTTTAGATCCAGAGTATGATAGATAAACTTTTTTCACAAAGTTTGTAATATTTATTTGGTGTTTTTTAATCACAAAGTCACCACAAATATAACAGAAACTGTCAGCAGAGTTTTTACAACCACGATTAGACATTGTCCTGAGCACATGTACAGGATACAGGAAAGTGAGGTTAGGTTGACAGTAAAAAAATCACCATGTGTTAACACAAAATAGAATCGACCTTTTTTGTCAGCAAATATTTTTCAGCAGGGCTACCGAAATCATCCACATTCATTACACTTCCTTTTTAAATTATTTTAACTATATTAACGCTATGAACTTTTTTAAAAAATTGCTTAATTTAATAAATTTATCTGTAAAATGTGGAGAAATGGTGGGAGATACTTAAAAAACTATATCATATCTGGATTTCCCACACTAAGAAACATAAGAATAAGGTATTTTCAGCAAAAAAAGTTTTTCCATCGTTGACCTGTGTTATTGAACGGAAAAATGGTTTCGGGACAGCATCATATAAGAAGCGATACAGATAACAATTTCTGAAAAAAATCCTCAATGCGGACGACAGTCTGCAGTTAAGCACAACTTGTTATCGGAGCCGTCGTCAGACTGAAGGTGGCGCAGCTTTACAGCCGAAACACTACCTTATATGGCCCTGGACTGGGGACCAATGAGTCACAGGCGGTAACGTCGCTATATATAGACGGCAGCAGCAACCACACGACATCAAGCACTTGACTATGGCCGAGGAACAGTCGGTCAAAAGCTCGTAAGTTTTATAACATTTGACACGGCTAGAGGCCACATGGAATTTTATCAACAGTATGATTGTTATTAACATACAGCAGAAGAAAACAACCACAATAAGGACTTGACGAGTATGTGACTCGACTAAAAAGTTAAATTGGTATATTTTATCAAACGTTTGTACGAAGGAAACAACAGTGCAGTCGTTTACGCGTGATTACTGTCCTTGTATTGATAGTGTATTCTGTCTACAGTCTCTCACTCATCTGGCGTGTATTGTTTATTCATTGCTCACTTCATTTCTAAACATTTAACACTTACCTTGTGTTTCACTTAGTTACAACAATGCTCTAATTAAGGGCGTAGTACATCACCTCAGCTCTGTTAGGAGCGAGGTGCCCCGGTAGCTGGATGTACCGGACTGACCATACACGGTAGGCCTGCAATTGGAAATGTACAGTATCAGGCACACCTCATGATGTTTCTTGAAATCACGTCTTTTAAAGATAATGATGTGCTATTGGGTGAAGAAGATGACGATCTGTCGTAACTTAATTGATGAAATGACGCCTCTAGGTTAAGATTATGGGGAAGTGAGGATCTAATTTGCAGTGAAGACAACTTTAGCATTGTTTAAGGGATACCTTATTTTTATTTCATGCTATAATTATTGCTTCAGAACAATTAACACATCAGATGATTAGGACAAATGATTAGACAAGCTGTCACTCATATAACTGCGTAATGCACAAATCCCGTCCCGATTAAAAATCTCTTTCATAAATAATCTGAGCCGTGAACCAAGTTATGTACGTCCCAGCTCATTCGATTAATAAAACTCTAGACTCGTTACCGCAATTGTCTTTAGCTGTCGTATTGGAGGCTGCCACCTCATTCTAATAATGGTATATTTCCTAACAACGGAAGAGCTGACGTTGAAGAGGCTGTAAGTGCCAGACTGGTCAAAATTCCAGTTGTGCGTGGAGGACAATCTGTGTTCCATTGCCAAGTGCCTGGAGAGAGATCTGAGTGAACTGCGTCTGCTTTCGGTTCCCATTGATGCTGCTCGATGGCACCTGATGCAGCTCCAGTGTTTCTGGCCTGAATAAGGATGCGTATGCAGTTTTGTACTCCGTGTGAGCGGATTCACCGTTTCGCGATCGTTGCGTGTTGAGCTATATTCGTTATTTATTTATATGCAATCGAATTGTGCAGAAGTATATTGTCCAATAACATCCCGATAGAGAACATGGCATATTAACGTCATGACAAGGTAAGTTTTAGTCCGTTCTTTGTGAGTGTTCAAACATCAGCGAACATAACCTACTCAGTGTTTACGCTACAACCTCTTATTACTACTGTTGATTCCGCTTTGATCGTTGTATCCAGACATGCTGCAAATGCCACTACGGATGCCAATCATTGAACATGTGTTCCATACAGACGCTGTACCAGTCCTTCTCTCATTTATGAAGGGAAGTCCACGGCAAGTAGTTCATGAGCCTTATTCATTTGATGAGCACTGTGAAAGAGGCCATGGAAGCTACGAAGATCCAGCGGACGGTGGAAGACACCATTCCAGCACGTCGACAAAGTACGGTTCTGTGGTAATACGAATACCTCCTTACCAGAGTTTGGAATGTCGAAGAAGAGAAACCAGTTCTCACGGAAGGGTGTGAAGAAAGGAGATATTGTGTTCAGTGCTGCCCCAGGAACATACGGCGGGTCATACAAGGAAAAATATAATGCCTCTTACATATGCAAAGTTAAAGATCAAATGTGATCACTCCCAATAGAAGAGGGCCTCTACTGCAGGTGGTGGTCTGTAAAGTAATACCTTAGCCCGAACTTAAATATTAATCGGTTTCATCATCCATTCAGGGATAAAATTCCTGAGAAATAAATGGTTGGTCGATTTCCCAACGTCCATTTTAAACGGCCGAGAACAGGTACCTGCCGGTGCTGCGATGAACACCAATAGTAGTGGGGCTAAAAAAGAACTTCACGTCGGGAAATCTGCAAGAGTTCTTTCCGATTCAACGTTATCGAGTTAGTATCCTTCAATAATTACAACGACTGTGGCTATTTATATGAAATGTTCACACCCACCTTGACACACAGTAACATGTTCTCAACACGCCAACAGTCGAATTTACTTGGGAAATTCTTTCATATCTATGTGATACGGAGTAGTTGGATGACTTGAAGGCAACGCATGCCTTTCCAAGCCTTTTCCCACTCTGTTTACACTTAAACACCAGCTGAAATTATGGTGCAACAACTTCACAAGACCGAATAAGGACAGGACTGTGGTGCTCGTTCTAATATCTCTAGTGCTACAGGCTATTAACATTCCATTGAACTGAAGTCTCTGGACGTGCTTGTACGACTTGTGATTGAGGCATTCTAACTTCCCCCTTCCTAATCGGCCTATTGGATTTCGGTATAAATGACCGTGATCGCATGTGCGTAATGAAATTTTATAGTGAGTAGGGATATTGTTGCCGACGGAAAATAACACCGGTTAGCTGGAGGAAAGTGTGCAACAGACTTTTCTGAACGAAGAATCTATTCTAAATTTAAGCTAAATACTGGTGACAATATTGAAATGGGTGGAATATTGTGCAGTCGCTCACGAACTGTACAGCGGCGAGAAAGGGTACCACGTAATATTTACTACAAAAATTACTGATAATACGAAGAAAACACCGATTAGCTAAAAAGAGGGATAATTAAACGGTCGCCACCTAGCTAGGGTAATGAATCTCCAGAATCTTAAGAATGGTATGGCAAAGAAATTTAAGTAATAATCACTAGCGTGCCAACAGAAGATTGTCACGCTTTTCGACAGCACAACAGTTCACGAGAAAATGAGTCAGAAAGCATTGAGTTTGCTGTTACTTACTCCGAAATACTAAATTTTGAAAGTAAAGTAAATGAAGTTATTGGTTAAATAAATGACTGGCTTAACTTAAACGTTGTTATGTAAGAAAAAAAATACTTTCAGTAACGTCAGTATAACGTAATTCAAAATTTAGAAAAGGGCAGGAAATTTACTTTTGATTACTGAAAGACTGAATTGAATTTATTTTAAGCAAATGAGCAACTCATTTCAATATTGAAATAATAACAATAAAATACATACTAAGCCAGCAGAAATCACTCGCTAAGCTAACTACAGAATAAATGAAATAGCGCTCTCTTGATTTGTACTGTATCTTTATTTATTAGTTTTGCCAGTGAAATTTTAGGTTATTTTAAGTAAATTAAGTTAATACTAATTTGCATATTAGTTTACTTGTGTTATGCAGTATAAAAATGAACAGTTACTGAGGCAGAAAATGTAGACTGAAACTGCTCATTAGCAAACACAAAACTGGCACTATATCGTTAATCAATTTTCATATTTTTACGACGTGCGGTGATTATATGGAAAGAAAAGTGGTCCTACCTGGTAATAATGTCTGAAGACAATGACCAGAGGTGCCTTACAAGTTTTAGCTACTGCAAATTATTATTGAAGTTAGCCTTTACACCTCTATGTCTGTCAGTTAAGAGTCTTACGATGTTGTAGCTGTGCGGACGACGAAGAATGTAGCCGATGACAATGCCGAGCAGCCGTTATTGTTGCTGCTGCTGTTCGAAAACCTCGAGTCGTCTCCAGAGCCACTGATAGTTACGGAGCAGACAACAGTTGAAATTGCAGCTTCCTTTTCCTGTCCACTCCCACTGTGCTGTGAATACTCTCGGGTTAACAAATAAAGCGCGACCATAACTGCACACCGCATCGGCGGGAGCGCCCAACAAACACTTCCGCACTCTTCCATCACTCAAGCTGTTCTGCTTCCTCTCTGCTCGAAACGCAAGAGAGATTCTCCATACGCAAAGATAGACAACGGCACAGTTACTGCCATTTCGTCGTTGCTATCGACACATTTAAATAAAGTTTACAATATTTTCATTATAATTACAATCAATTGTATATACTCAGAAATAAATACACTATTACAACAATTACTTATTAAATATAGTTTCCGCAATACAGCTTACAGCTTCAGAATGAGAATTATAGTACAAGTTATGAACGGGCATTAAAAGCGAAAATTTTGGATGGTGTAGAAGATATTTTATCTGCATTTTCGGTGTTAAAACTTTCTCGTTATCGAGAAACGAAAACTTGTTCGCAAGGTCACGATGCCTGAAGAAATTAATGTTGTTATGAGAGCTGCACTGCTCTAAAATACATTTCGAGTGCATAACGGGAAAACAATCTCATTTTCTATGCTGTCTTCTGTGCATCTGATGTGTTTGCAAACAAACATCATCGTAAATCACTTACAAAACTTGAAATACTTGTGACCAATTCACCATGAATTAAAAAGAAAACCTTTAATGAAATGGAAAAGTGGAACGCTAATGCTCTATTCATGAAGGAAAAATATGTACATACACATACATGGCAGCGATAGTCACACACATTACTATAAATCAGTGATGGCAAGCAAAAAGATTTATTGGTGACAGTGGATCACCAAAAATATCATGAGCTCCACAAGGAAATCTGTTCTCCCTAACTTCATACTGTTGTGGATAACAATGCCTTATCAAATTTTTTGATAACGTTTTTTGTGATAATTGTTCAGAACACAAACAACAGTGATTGTACATAAAAATTACACAAATAAAGCATTTCTATGATCCCAGTTACGTATTTTCTTTCTCCTGAAAATTTTAGTTTTCTGTACTTGCATTCTTTTCCATGTCAACTCTTGATATTGACTACACCCACCACATACGTGTCTGTTCACTTTCGTCGTCCCCCGAATCTAATAACGCACCCTCGTGATGCAATTAACAGCTCGAGTGAAGTAATTAACAGATTTCATGAACTTCTTTACAATCGCCTTAGGTGCAGAACATCTCGAATCTAACCAGCGATGTCACCTGAGTTTCTGTCTCAAACCTTTCGTCCAATCAGGGTCCAGGATTATTTTCGCTACTATATAAGGGTCTGTTTCCCTCAGCCAATAGGAAGTGAATATACTGCCTGCAGGTAGATTGTGACGCCGTAACTTCCCACCAGGATGTCTCCATCTTCTAAATGGCTTCCCAATAGCGCTTGCTACTCATTGCGGAATATTATAATTTAAGGGATGCTCACCTGCCTTAAATGTTATAGTACGACAAATGATATGTGACCCTATGAAACATTCTCAATTTAAGCACAGAGCTGCAGGAATTAATGCTATCATTGTTGATAAATTTAGTTTGTTTCAAAGTAGTCTAGTCAGTACGTTCTCATGATATCACTCGACACATCAATTCGATATTGGATAGATTCCGACAAAAAGTAACGCAGGAGTCTACAGCAGAAGGAAGTTAAAGAGAGATTGCGTGCCTTACTGTAATTGGTCGCGAGATGGTAGTTGTTAGTTTCCGATTTTGAACGAGATTATCCCACATCTATAACCATTACCACCTGGGATCGCTGATAACTTCGCGCTATGCATTAAACGTGCCAATATAACTTAGACGCAGCTAACTGCGTCTGGAGCATTTAATACTCAAGAGGGTTAATACAAAGCAAAAGCTACTCAGTCGATATAGGAATATTTTATAATCTACGTTTACTGCGAATTTAACTCTTTCTTTTTTTTTTAGTAATGACATTACTGTAGCCATTTAACAACGAGGGACTGATGACCTCAGCAGATGATCCCATAGGAATTCACACACACATTTAACAACTAATTAATAGGCAGTCATGGAGATATGTTGGCAGTGTTTATTAGGAGTGGAACAGCATTTGTATCTTCTACCTCAATGTAAGTACTTTCTCAGGACTATGTAACCTTTCTTAGTTCCATCTTTGAAAAAAGTACTAAGATCACTATCTTTTCACAGTCTTACTAGTGATCGCATTGTACCCTCAAGGCTTCTATGAACTAGTTTTACTATATTCTCCGTTTAAACCACAGCAAACATTTATTGCTGTTCTGAAAGCAGTTTTTTACCTACCACTTCTTTTTTTTCACATATCCGTCAGTCAAGTGATTCACCGTTTCTGAAGACATGATTCATAAATTGAAGAATCACCAGCAAAAGAGCGAGTACTGACGTAACCTTCTAAAACAAGACGACGACATCCACAATCCATTTCATCAGCATTTCGACTACTTTGGTGTCAACTTTCAAATCGAGCTATTTTGTACCAATTTTTATTCCATATATTATTCCTGTACACACAATCCTCTATTATTGTTATGTGTTTTTTGTGGCTTCTTCAACTTGATCCTTCTACTGCTTTTTCCACCTGAGACTTAATTATCTCGTACTTATCTCTTTTAACTTAACAACTGTCCCATTTACCTGTCTTCTTCGGCCCACTGTTTAATTTTCAATTTTGAACCTCCTTGCCTAGCACGTGATTGCGTTACTAAACCGTCGTATTCTCAGGCCACCGTGGCTAATCAGAGAAGTTTTCATTTCGTCTCATTAAACGGAAGCGAATATTTCTAATAAGTCGACGTGTATACGGGAGCAATACCAACTGTGCAAAGACACAATAAATATCAGCAGACAACTGAAAAGTGTTTTAAAATTTCTGCTAATGTGTTTTTCATAAAATGTTACACTCTAACTACAGGATATCATAAAAATCAAGCCGTCAAACAATTTTCAAACAAATTAATGAGCTTAATTCATATTAGTGACTATTGTGATACTGTGATGTAAACTGTATTATTACTACTCGAAGATCAAAGTTTCAAAGAGTTCCATTGCTGTCAAACATTTATAAATATTATCTTTGTGACCCTGAAATGGCACAAAGAAGTCGATAATACTCAAGCTTTCGTCAGTGACTTACACCGACCACGATAACCGTACGAAACATACACACTATGGAAGCTAAGACTTGCTCGTGAGCAGTCTGTTCTATCTACATCTAAATCTGAAAACCACATTTATGTGCATAGCGGAGGGTTCATGGAACCACCTTTACAATAATTATTGTTCCAGGCTCGTACAGCAGGCGGAAAAAAAAGCGAACACTATATCTTTCCGTGCGAGCTCTGATTTCCCTTATTTTATTACGATAATCGTTTCGCCCTAAGTAGTTTGGCGTCAACAAAATATTTTGGGATTCAGAGGAGAAATCTGATGATTGAAATTTTGTGAGAAGATTTCGACCCAACGAAAAACGCTTCTGTTTTAATGATGTCCACCGCAAATCCTGTATTATTTCCGTGTCGTTCTCTCCTCTATTGCACGATAGTATAAAACGTGCTGCCCTTCTTTGAACTTTTTCCATGTACTCCGTCAGTCCTATCTGGTAAGGACCCCACACCGCGCAGCAGTATTCTAAAAGAGGACGGACAAGTTTAGTATAGGAAGTCTCTTTAGGAGATGTGTTACATTTTCTAAGCGTCCTGCCAATAAAACGCAGTCTTTAGCTGTCCCTCCCCACAATATTTTCTTTGTGTTCCTTCCAATTTAAGTTGTTCGTAATTGTAATTCCTAGGTATTTAGTTCAATTTAAGGCCTTTAGATTTGATTGCTTTATTGTGCAAACGAAGATTAACAGATTCCTTTTAGCACTCATGTGGGTGACTTCACACGTTTCGTTATTTAGGGTCAATTGCCAATTTTTCCACCATACATTCAACTAAAATGAAGCGTTAAGATAGTCATACAAGGTGTATCTATGGTTTAGAATTGCAATTTATTCCATGAAGGAAGAGCATTAATTGAAGCCAAGAAACATGACAGTGTTACAAACCGGCATGTATCTGAAAAGCCTTCCATCTCTAGTATTTGGTCAGTAATGGGAGGAGACATGACAGTATAGAATTTGTGACCATCAGACACTGAGATTGCATTCGGAATCCACTGCGTGACGAAGAATGTTCTCGATGGTCTTACTTTTTGCCTGTGAATTTTCTGATTTTTATCTATATGTATTTTATCTGTGACTGGCTTATTGATGAGATATTTTCAATTTCCAAATTGTTTTCTTAATTGAATCTTTCAATTATTTTTGACTTCTTGTCCACAAGTTACGCATGAGCACTAAATACACTCCTGGAAATGGAAAAAAGAACACATTGACACCGGTGTGTCAGACCCACCATACTTGCTCCGGACACTGCGAGAGGGCTGTACAAGCAATGATCACACGCACGGCACAGCGGACACACCAGGGACCGTGGTGTTGGCCGTCGAATGGCGTTAGCTGCGCAGCATTTGTGCACCGCCGCCGTCAGTGTCAGCCAGTTTGCCGTGGCATACGGAGCTCCATCGCAGTCTTTAACACTGGTAGCATGCCGCAACAGCGTGGACGTGAACCGTATGTGCAGTTGACGGACTTTGAGCGAGGGCGTATAGTGGGCATGCGGGAGGCCGGGTGGACGTACCGCCGAATTGCTCAACACGTGGGGCGTGAGGTCTCCACAGTACATCGATGTTGTCGCCAGTGGTCGGCGGAAGGTGCACGTGCCCGTTGACCTGGGACCGGACCGCAGCGACGCACGGATGCACGCCAAGACCGTAGGATCCTACGCAGTGCCGTAGGGAACCGCACCGCCGCTTCCCAGCAAATTAGGGACACTGTTGCTCCTGGGGTATCGGCGAGGACCATTCGCAACCGTCTCCATGAAGCTGGGCTACGGTCCCGCACACCGTTAGGCCGTCTTCCACTCACGCCCCAACATCGTGCAGCCCGCCTCCAGTGGTGTCGCGACAGGCGTGAATGGAGGGACGAATGGAGACGTGTCGTCTTCAGCGATGAGAGTCGCTTCTGCCTTGGTGCCAATGATGGTCGTATGCGTGTTTGGCGCCGTGCAGATGAGCGCCACAATAAGGACAGCATACGACCGAGGCACACAGGGCCAACACCCGGCATCATGGTGTGGGGAGCGATCTCCTACACTGGCCGTACACCACTGGTGATCGTCGAGGGGACACTGAATAGTGCACGGTACATCCAAACCGTCATCGAACCCATCGTTCTACCATTCCTAGACCGGCAAGGGAACTTGCTGTTCCAACAGGACAATGCACGTCCGCATGTATCCCGTGCCACCCAACGTGCTCTAGAAGGTGTAAGTCAACTACCCTGGCCAGCAAGATCTCCGGATCTGTCCCCCATTGAGCATGTTTGTGACTGGATGAAGCGTCGTCTCACGCGGTCTGCACGTCCAGCACGAACGCTGGTCCAACTGAGGCGCCAGGTGGAAAAGACATGGCAAGCCGTTCCACAGGACTACATCCAGCATCTCTACGATCGTCTCCATGGGAGAATAGCAGCCTGCATTGCTGCGAAAGGTGGATATACACTGTACTAGTGCCGACATTGTGCATGCTCTGTTGCCTGTGTCTATGTACCTGTGGTTCTGTCAGTGTAATCATGTGATGTATCTGACCCCAGGAATGTGTCAATAAAGTTTCCCCTTCCTGGGACAATGAATTCACGGTGTTCTTGTTTCAATTTCCAGGAGTGTAGTTCAGTATTCCACATCAAGAATGGAAGGATGGATGGGTGGATGGATGATCGGTTTTATCACTCCGATCTATTTGCTGTTCATCCTGGATCTTTCGCAAAATTACAAATATTTTCGACGAAGTAGTCTTCCAGTGGCATTACCATGTTCCCTGTTTCAGAACGCCAATCTGGTTCTTGTGTCCAGTGCTGTAATTAGTCATTGTTACTACTGTTAATTACAGTATTAATTTAATTGACTATGAGTAGTGGTGCCATTCAGTTTGTAGACTGTTCTGTCTGGCGTCACTGGCTCAAGTCTAGTATCAAATATCCCTCTTGCGGCCCCATTGTCAACATCTATTAGGAAGAGTTGGTATCTATGGGTTGTGCCCTTAGAAGGTCTTTGCTTGCCGATATATACACAAGGTTCGCTGGCCCGAGGGAGGGGGGGGGGGGTTGTACGAATTTTGGGGATTGGCCATACCGTCGCGACAAGAGGTGGTTACGAGGTCCGAACGGCCGAAGTCACGAGCTGCTCAAGGAGGGCCTGCGCAGAGCGTGGATACCGGAGTACTTCACCGGGGTAACCTCGATTACAAGTAGCAGGCCGACATCCCGTCAGTTGGTTGACAACATTCTTGTCGGACGACCGCTCGTGGCCTGGCTGCCATCTTGTATCCGGCTTCCACCGGCACGACTCATTACCCGCGGCGACGCACCGTGAACCCATAGAACTGCTTCCTCATAAAGGGGAGTAACATATTGTAATCCTCGTGGTAATTTGTGTCATTGGCTACCTGCCCTCATTATTTTCTGGTTTGTACCCGACACTATCAGTTTGACTCCGTCGGATTTCGGTCGTAAATATACACAATAGTATTGTACCAAGACACTAATTGTCGTTCGAAAATTTGTCCCGCTATTATATTGCCTTTCCTTTCTGATTTGTACCAGATCATTAAAGTTCTAAGAATCGGCCCCTGGTCGTAAATACAGCCGGAACAATTGTACTAAGGCACAGGTTGCCGTTAAACATAAGAGGGACCTTGTAGTTAGATTTAGACGTTAACCGGTTCAATTCTTTGATTGTAATTGCATTTCTCAGTCATTAGTTACAATTTCAACAACCTGTTCATTGGTGTGTTTGAAAGACCGGGGTCATTATTAGTGTACTTTAGCTGGATTTTGTGGTTCCGGCGAGTGAGTTCTCTTGTAATAAGTGTACACAAGTAATTTTTCAAACGTTTCATCACAGTGGTCTTAATAGCAACTGGCATTTAGTTTAACTTCGAAAATATTAGGAGCCAAGTGTCACCAGGGCTTGAGCCAAAATAAAATTGTCAGAAGGGACGGGTTGGGATCCATTCGCACCTTGGTTGCAGATTGAAATTAAGAGGTTGGTTGCTTTGAAGTAAGTCTTATCATTGTCAGATTGTTCCTTAATCTGTTTAACCTTTAAACACCGGTGCGCATATTAACCCCGAACCTTTCGACATACAGTTTTCAAATTAAAAGTTACGTCATCTGTTTAGAGTAACTGAATCACTCTTGTCATCCATGGTGCTATTTTAGTTTTCATATGTTGCAGAAGGGCATTTAATAAGAAAGACTGTGTCCAGCGCGGCTGTAAACACCGCTGTTTCACCCTATAACAGGCGGGCTGCCGGTCCGGCCGTCTTGTAGTTACTGTCACATTGTTTGCTGTTTTTTGCAATACAGCGCTTCAGATTTCTTTTGTAAAAGCTTATTCAAATTGAGGTTTAAGGTCAAAAGAATTTTGCAAATTTTTCAGTTTGTTAAAGAAAATTTTATCTTTATGTATTGTTAAATATACAGGTTGTGTGAAAAGAAAGTTATATTGGTGCGTCCTCCCTTCCACGTATTCCTTAATTCCAGTAACTACCACGTCTCAGACTGCAGTTTTAAAGATCCAGTTTCCTCTCCACTTCCTCTGTCCACAACTATTCAACCATACGAACACCTCTTTGAGTGTTTGTGTTCAGTTACAAGCAAGTGTGGCTCACGGGAACATTAAGGACCGCTTGTTGTAACCGAGACGGCTTCAAGCTTGTGATGATATATGAAAAACTGTTTTGTCATGAACTCCTTCAGACAATGTTACCTATTACGAATTCAAATTGATCTCTCCACCCATGATGAAGTGCTGAAGACTGAGGTGTCATGTTGTTTCATATGTCATTCAACCTAGATTAAAAGGCAAGCATGTCTTGTGCTTGAACGAAATTTGCCAGTTAAGGAAAATAAAAGCAAAACTGGCAATAGTAACAACAAATGTTTAAGGCTAATATTCCAGTCGACACATTTATTGCCAAAACATTAAGATTTTCTGATCTCCAGTAAAAGTAAGTATTAATTGGTATGATCACTGATGAGATGAAAAATGTTTGGGGAAGGAAATTGACAAAAAAGGATATTTTGAAGAATCAGGTCGTATCATTCCTATAATTTTCCTGCGAACACATCAATTTCAGAGCATCAAAAACCAGTCGATGATAATAAGTTTCATTCTTCTGCTGAATTTGTGTTACATTTAAACTACTGCAAAATTATTTCCTCTACAATAATTTCAGCTGACGTCTTGATAAAAAATAAATATTAATTAATAACAATAGTAATTAATAATAAACGATAGGTTTATTTTTCGTAATGATAAGAGTTACCGATTCTTAACGGATATCTGGAACCGATAGACCCACACTTTAATTAATATAAAGAGAATCATGTGAAGATATTGTAGACTGTATTCTTCAAATGAGATACACGGGGTGCTTCACAATTCTTGTCATAAGTTGCAGGTGTTGTAGAAGGGATGAAGTTCTGGTAAGGAACCTATGTCCGCAAATATACCATTTGGCTGTAAATTAAGTTTGGAAATCCTATCTCGTTCACATCTCTCTCTTCACATTACGCACACAGACGAGACAGCGAGATCTGGCCCTTGTGCTCTGTAGAAGCCCGTAGCATGGACAATATTTCGAGTACTCTTCGTCATCTTTCCTTCTATGAGACGAAAGTTGTTCTTTGCAAAGTCATGAGTGCGGCGCGTCCGTGCGGTACCAAAATCGACCCTTGTAGTTGCGAACGCAATGGTTTCTCGTAGCCGTTTATGTAATCGGACGAAAATGGTATGTGATGTCATTGTACAACAGAGACTGACGACAGTGCCCTCTTCTCAATTTGTGTACGCACCACAAAGAGGGAAATTGGAAAGTAATCCGACATTCAAACTTATTTTGTATCCGAACGGCACTTTTCCCGAAGCGGGTTCATTACCAATTGATTGTCTGTTAAGTTCTCTCTATGGCTTCTGGAAGCGTGTAATATGACTGTGAAACACATTGCATAGTTTTTCAGAATTGTGTCAGTGATCTAACCGTCAGAGTCTCTACAGACTGACGAAACGTCGGAGTGTACGATTTGGTCGAATCCTACAAGAGCAGTTTGTTTAGTGTCATGATGCTACGACTCCAGAATTGCTCCACAACGTTATTTCATTTTTGACTCATCAGTCTTCTGACTGGTTTGATGCGGACCGCCACGAATTTCTCTCCTGTGCCAACCTCTCTATACTTATTGATCTCTACAGCTCCTTTGCTTCGTCCGTCACTGCTTATTTTGCTGGCTAGATAGTAGAATTCCTACACTTCATCTGCTTCCTGAGCATCAATCCTGGTGTTAAGTTTCTCGTTGTTCTCATTTCCGCTACGCGTCATTTCTTTCGTCTTTCTTAGATTTACTGTCAGTCCATATCCGGAGCTCATTAGACTGTTAATTCCATTCAGCAGATCATGTAAATCTTCTTCACTTTCATTCAGGACAGCAATGTCATCAGCGAATGTATCACTGATACCGGTTCACCTTGAATTTTAATTCCATTCGTGAACCTCTCGTTTCTTTGCTGCTTTCGTTTCTTTGCATTGCTTGTTCGACGTAGAGATCGAACTGTAGGTGGGAAAAACCACATCCCTGTCTTACACCCTTCATAATCCGAGCATTGATATACATTCACCTTCAATTTTTATTCCACTCTTGAAACTATCTTATATTTCCGTCATTGCTTCTTCGATGTACAGATTGAACAGTATGGGCGGAAGACTACATGCCTGTCTTACATCCTTCGTCCATTCTTATTATTCCCTCTTGGCTCTTGCACTTATTGTATATTACCCGTCTCTCCCTACAGCTTACCCTTATTTGGCTTTGAATTTCGAACATCTTCGACCATTTTACACTGTCGAACGTGTTTTCCAGGTCGACAAATCCTATGAACAGGTCTTGATTTTTCGTCAACGTTCCTTTCATTATCAACCGCAACGTTAGAACTGCCTCTCTCCTGTATTTACCTTTCATGAAGTCAAAGTTATGTAACACATCCTCAATTTTCCTTTCCTTTCTTCTGTATATCGTTCCTGTCAGCATCTTGGATGCATAAGTTTTTACGCTGATTGTGCCATAATTCTCGCACTGGTCGGCTCTTGCAGTCTTCGGAATTGTGTGGATGATATTTTTCCGAAAGTCAGATGGTATATCTCTTGACTCATACATTCTACACACCAACGTGAATAGTCGTTTTGTTGCCACTTACCCCAATGATTTTAGAAACTGTGATGTAATTTTAACTATCCCTTCTACCTTATTTAATCTTAAGTCCTCCAAAGCTCTTTTAAATTCTTATTCTAATACTATCTTTTCTAAATCGACCCTGTTTCTTCTTCTATCACACCAGACATATCTCCCCCCTCATAGAGACTTTCAATGTACTCTTTCCACCTACCCGCTCTCTCCTCTGCATTTAACAGTCGAATTCCCGTTGCACTCTTAATGTAGTCACCCTTGCTTTTAATGTCACCGAAGGTTGTTTTGACTTTCCCGTATGCTTAGTCTGTCCTTCCGACAATCATTTTTTTTATGTTTTCACATTTTTTCCTGCAGCCATATCGTCTTAGCTTCCCTGCACTTCCCATTTATTTCATTCCTCAGCGACTCGTATTTCTGTATTCCCGGATTTCAGTGACTGGTTTTGTATTTTCTTCTTTCATCGATCAACTGAAGTATTTCCTCTGTTATCCTATGCTTCTTCGCAGTTACCTGTTATGTACCTATGGTTTTGTTTTTAAATTCTGTGACTGCGCTTTTTATGAATGTCCGTTCCTCTTCAGCGTACTGCCTACGGCGCTATTTTTTATTGCTGTACCTACAGCCTTAGAGAACTTCAAGCATAACTCGTCATTCTTTAGTACCTCTGTATGCCACTTCTTTGAGTATTGGTTCTTCCTGACTAACCTCTTAAACCTTCGGCTACTGTTTATCACAACTACATTCTGATTTCAGTCTACATCTGCTCCTGGGTACGTTTTACGGTCCAATATCTGATTTCGGAATCTCTGTCCGACCATGATGTAATGTAACTGAAGTCCCCCAGTATCACCCGGCATTTTCCAAGTATACTTCCTCGTCTTATAATTCTTGAACAGAGTATTCGCTATTACTAGCTGGAACTTATTACACAACCCAATAGGCTTTCTCTTCTCTCATTCTATGTCCCAAGCGAATATTCTCCTGTAACATTTTCTTCTACTCCCTCCTATACAACTGCATTCCAGTCGTCCATGACTATTAGATTTTTATAGCCCTTTAACGTACTGCGTTACTCTTTTAATATTCTCATGTACTTTCTTTGTCTCTTCATCTTCAGTTTACGACGTCGGCATGTAGACCTGAATTATCCTTGTCCGTGCTGGTGTGCTGTCGATTTTCATAAGAACAATCCCAACACTGAACTGTTACAGTAACACACTCTCTGTCCTATCTTCCTTTTCGTAACGAATCCTACTCCCGTTATACCATTTTCTGCTGCTGTTGATATTTCCCCATACTCATCTGCCCATAAATCCTTGTCTTCTTTCCATTTCATTGCACTGAATCCTACTATGTCTAGATTAACCCTTTGCATTTCCCTCCACAGATTTTCTAGTGTCCCTACCACGTTAAAACTTCTGACATTCCACTCCCCGACTCGTAGAACGTTATCCTTTCGTTGATTATTCAATCTTTTTCTTATTGTAACCTCCCCCTTTGCAGTCCCCTCCCGGAGATCCGAATGGGACACTATTCCGGAATCAAATGGCTGTCAGCACTAAGGGACTTAACTTCTGAGTGCCCTAGAACTAAGAACTACTTAAACCTAACTAACCTATGGACATCACACACATCCATGCCCGAGGCAGGGTTGCAACCTACGATCGTAGCGGTCGAGCGGTTCCAGACTGTAGCGCCTAGAACCGCTCGGCCACAACGGCCTGCTATTCCGGAATCTTTTGCCAATGGAGAGATCATCATAACACTTCTTCAACTACAGGACACATGTCCTGAGAATACACGTTGTTGTTGTTGTGGTTTTCAGTCCAGAGACTGGTTTGAGGCAGCTCTCCATGCTACTTTACCTTTGCAAGCTTCTTCATCTCCCAGTACCTACTGGAACCTACATTCTTCTGAATCTGTTTAGTGTATTCATCACTTGGTCTCTCTCTACGATTTTTACCCTCCACGCTGCCCTCAAATACTAAATTGGTGATCCCCTGATGCCTCAGAATATGCCCTACCAACCGATCCCTTCTCCTAGTCAGGTTGTGCCACAAATTTCTCTTCTCTCCAATTCTATTCAATACCTCCTCATTCGTTATGTGATCTAACCATCTAATCTTCAGCATTATTCTGTTGCACCACACTTCGAAAGCTTTTATTTTCTCCTTGTCTAAGCTATTTATCGTTCACGTTTCACATCCATACATGGCTACACTCCATATAAATACTTTGAGAAAAGACTTACTTTCACTTAAATCTATACTCGATGTTAACAGATATCTCCTCATCAGAAACACTTTCCTTGCCATTGCCAGTCTACAATTTATGTCCTCTCTACATCGACAATCATCAGTTATTTTGCTCCCCAAATAGCAAAACTTCTTTACTACTTTAAGCGTCTCATTTCCTAATCTAATTCACCCAGTTTAATTCGACTACATTCCATTATCCTCGTTTTGATTCTGTTGATGTTCATCTTATATTCTCCTTTCAAGACAATGTCCATTCCGTTCAGCTGCTCTTCGAGGTCTTTTGCTGTCTCTGACAGTATTACAATGTCATCGGCGAACTTCAAAGTTTTTATTTCTTCTCCATAGATTTTAATTACTACTCCGAATTTTTCTTTTGTTTCCTTTACTGCTTGCTCAATATACAGATTGAACATCGGGGATAGGCTACAACCCTGTCTCACTCCCTTCCCAACCACTGCTTCCCTTTCATGCCCCTCGACTCTTATAACTGCCATCTAGTTTCTCTACAAATTGTGAACAGCCTTTCACTCCCTGTATTTTACCCCTGCCACCTTCAGAATTTGAAAGAGAGTAGTCCACCCAACATTGTAAAAAGCTTTCTGTAAGTGTACAAATGCTAGAAACGTAGGTTTGCCTTTCCTTAATCTATTTTCTAAGAGAAGTCGTAGGGTCAGTATTGCCTCACGTGTTCCAACATTTCTACGGAATCCAAACTGATCTTCCCGAGGTCGGCTTCTACCAGTTTTTCCATTCGCCTGTAAAGAAATCGTGTTAGTATTTCTCAGCCGTGGCTTATTAAACTGATAGTTCGGTAATTTTCTCATCTGTCAACACCTGCTTTCTTTGGGATTGGAATTATTATATTCTTCTTGAAGTCTGAGGGTATTTTGCCTGTTTCATATATCTTGCTCACTAGATGGTAGAGTTTTAGTTAGGCCTGGCTCTCCCAAGGCTGTCAGTAGTTCTAATGGAACGTTCTCTACCCCCGGGGCCTTGTTTCGAATTTGGTCTTCCAGTGCTCTGTCAAACTCTTCACGCAGTATCATATCTCCTGTTTCTTCTTCATCTACATTCTCTTCCATTTCTATAATATTGTCCTCAAGAATATCGCCCTTGTGTATATCCTCTATATACTCCTTCCACCTTTCTGCTTTCCCTTTTTTGCTTAGAACTGGGTTTCCATCTGAAATCTTGATATTCATGCAAGTGGTTCTCTTTTCTCCAAAGGTCTCTTTAATTTTCCTGTAGGTAGTATCTATCTTACCCCTAGTGGGATAAGCCTCTACATCCTTACATTTGCCGTCTAGCCATCCCCGCTTAGCCATTTTGCACTTAGTGTCGGTATCATTTTTGAGACGTTTGTATTCCTTTTTGCCTGCTTCATTTACTGCATTTTTATATTTTCTCCTTTCATCAATTAAATTCAATATCTCTTCAGTTACCCAAGGGTTTCTATTAGTCCTCGTCTTTTTACCGACTTGATCCTCTGCTACCTTCACTATTTCGTGTCTCAAAGCTTCCCATTCTTCTACTGCATTTCTTTCCCCCATTCTTGTCAATCGTTCACTAATGCTCTCTCTGAAGCTCTCTACAACCTCTGGTTCTTTCAATTTATCCAGGTCCCATCTCCTCAATTTCCCACCTTTTTGCAGTTTCTTCAGTTTTAATCTACAGTTCGTAACCAATAGATTGTGGTCAGAGTCCACATCTGCCCCTGGAAATGTCTAACAATTTAAAACCTGGTTCCTGAATCTCTGTCTTACTTCTTTATAGTCTATCTTCCATGTATACAGCCTTCTTTTATGATTCTTGAACCAAGTGTTAGCTATGATTAATCCTATTCCATATTCCCCTACTACGTTTCCTTCTCTTCTTTTTCCTACTTTCGAGTTCCAGTCACCCATGACTATTAAATTTTCGGCCCCCTTCACTATCTGAATAATTTCTTTTATCTCATCATACATTTCATCAATCTCTTCGTCATTTGCTTAGCTAGTTAGCATACAAACTTGTACTACTGTGGTAGGTGTGAGCTTCGTATCTATTGTGGCCACAATAATGCGTTCACTATGCTGTTTGTAGTAGCTTACCCGCATTCCTATTTTCCTATTCATTATTAAACCTACTTCTGCATTACCCCTATTTGATTTTGTGTTTATAGCCCTGTAGTCACCTGACGAGATGTCTTGTTCCTCCTGCCACCGAACGTCACTAATTCCCACTATATCTAACTTTAACGTATCCATTTCTCTTTTTAAATTTTCTAACGTACCTGCCCGATTAAGGGATCTGATATTCCACTCTCCCATCTGTAGAACGCCAGTTTTCTTTCTCCTGATAACAACGTCCTGTTGAGTATTCCCCGCCCGGAGATTCGAATGGGGAACTATTTTACCTGCGGAATATTTTACCGAAGAGGACGCCATCATCATTTAACCATACAGTAAAGCTGCATGCCCTCGGGAAAAATTACGGCTGTAGTTTTCCCTTGCTTTCAGCCGTTTGCAGTACCAGCACAGCAAGGCCGTTTTGGTTAATGTTACAAGGCCAGATCAGTCATTCTGACTGTTGCCCCTTCAACTACTGAAAAGGCTGCTGCCCCTCTTCAGAAACCACACGTTTGTCTGGCCTCTCAACAGATACCCCCTCGTTGTGGTTGCACCTACGGTACGGCTATCTGTATCGCTAAGGCACGCAAGCCTCCCCACCAACGGCAAGGTCCATGGTTAATAGGTGGTCTTGAGAGGGGGGGGGGGGGGTAGGTATACACGTTGCCTGCCTTTAATGCAGTGGTTTCCATTGCCTTCTGCACCCTCATGCTGTTGATCATTGCTGATTATCCCACCTTTAGGAGCAGTTTCCCACCCCTGTCCGCTCCTCCGCCCTTTTTGACAAGATAATTGGCAGAAAGCGTGTGAGTTCTTATGTCGGAAGTCTTCGGTCGCTAATGCCCATTATTAATAAAAATTTAAGCGTTGCACGTTTCGACACCGAGACCGAGCACGTTCCAATTATTACTCGAAAACGGGACCCGAGACGACGGGGTACGTTATTATGCTTCTACTATTAGGTAAGTGCTTCCATTCCGACAAATGACAAAGCTGTAACAGCAGTTTGACTTCATCTGACTAGTGCAATCTCATTTTCAATCCACCATTATATGCACTACACTTACGGATGTGTTCATGAACAGTAACAACTATCCCGCTCTCCAGTACGCCGTCCAGTGGGCGATATCGTTGCAGTCCCAGAAGTCTCTAAGAAGTAAGCCAGGACAATACCGTACCACGTTCGTTTCTCGTTCTCTTCTTACCACTAACTTCCTCGGCGCTACTACCTTTCATTTGTGTGAATGTTAACATTGAAGTACACCACGGTCATATAACAAAACACGTTTTGCCAGCAGAGCGAATGGTGACTCAAGTCATGGGATACCTCTTTATATTGTGTTGGACCTCCTTTTGCTCGGCATAGTGCAGCAACTCGAAGTGACGTGGGCTCAACAAATCGTTCCAAGGCCCCTGCAGAAATACTGAGCTATGCTGCTCTATAGTCGTCTATAATTGCGAAAGTGTTGCAGGTGTAGCATTCAACGAATTGACCTGGCAATTATGTCCCATCGATGTTAGTCGATCTGGACGTTTAAGACAATAGTTCAGAATGTTCTTCAAACCAATCACGAACAATGGTGGCCCGGTGACATGGCGGGTGTCATCCATGAAAATTCCATCGTTATTTGGGGACATGAACTCCGTGAATAGATTCAAACGTCTCCAAGTATCCGAACACAGCCACTCCCACTCCATGATCGGTTCAGTGGGACCAGAGGAAGCACCCAATCCACGTAAACACAGCCCACAGCATTATGGAGCCACTACCAGCTTGCACAGTGCCTTATTGGTAACTTGGGTCCATAGCTTCGTGGGGTCTTCGCCACAGTCGAAACCTGCCCTCAGCTCTTACCAACTACAATCGGGATTCGTCTGACCAGGCCACAGTTTTCCAGTCATCTAGGGTCCAACGGATTGGTCATGAGCCCAGGAGAGGCACTGCAGGCGATGTTGGCCTGTTTGGGAAAGGCACTCGCGTCGGTCGTCAGCTGCAGTCGCCCATTAAAGCCTAATTTCGCAGCACTGTCCTAGTGGATACGTTTGTCGTATGTCCCGCATTGATTTTTACGGTTATTTCGTGCACTGTTGCTTGTCTGTTAGCACTGACAACTCTACGAAAACGCCGCTGCTTTGTCGTTAAGTAAAGGCCGTCCGCCACTGAGGTGTCTGTGGTAAGAGGCAATGCCTGATATTTGGTATTCTTCACACGCTCTTGACACTGTGGATCGCAGCAGAATACTGAATCCCGTAACGACTTCTCAAATGGAGTGTCCCAAGCGTCTTGCTCTAACTACCACTCCGCGTTGAAAGTATGTTAATTCCGGTTGTGCACCAATAATCACGTCGGAAACCTGTTCATATGAATCACCTCAGTGTAAATCACATCTCCGCCAAATGCACTGCCATTTTATATCCTTTGTACGTGATACTACCGCCATCTGTATATGTGCATATAGCTATCCAATGACTTTTGTCACCTCATTGTATACTGCCATATTTTAACAATTTTAGTTTTTTTTTCATTAGATACTTAGATGCTGACCTGCTGGTAATGTTTTTTGAGACAAGTACAGGATTGGCAAAATACAAATGACCCAGAATAAATTTCATGCACCTCAATACAGGCATCCGAACTAACATCGTCTCTACTCAGTTGTGGATGCTGTGTATTGCGTTGCCTATTTTAAGGTGCATGTAATGTTTCCTGGATCTGTTTTATTTTGCAACCCGTGTGTTACAATAAGGTCATCAGAATAATTAAGCAGCTCACACATCGGAAATATAACGAGTAAAATTGTTTCAACACACAAAGAATATTTTGATCCGTATTATTTCCCACAAAGTTTCGTGGAGAAAATAAAGAAATGTCATGAGTGGCAGAGGTAACAGTTATTTTATAATAGCTATCCGAACGGAAACAGGTAAACAGAAAATAATCAAAAGTTATCCTATAATAAGAAAAACTATTGCTCTTGCTGTCAAACTTTTATGCCAACGTTTTGTAGTAGAAAAAAAAAATGAAGTGATACCAGTGCTGAAGTTCGGCGACGATAATCATTCCAGCCGGATGCAAATTACTATTAAAAAAACCTGATTAATTTGAATGGACAGTGTACTTATCAAGGTACATGGTTCAAAGGAGAATAGAGTGAAGACGAATATCATGAGGAGCAGAAGAAATAAAATAGCAGGTTGATTTACATCGAAATTGTTAGTGACGCAGTGTACCGAGTTTTCAGTGCTTGGAAGTGGAGCGCTGCGTTTATTAACCGATTAGGTTGAGCTCAGTATCATTTATTGAAACTTTCATTTGCAGCAGCCTCATTAATATTGAAGGCTACAATGGAGATTCCACAGTTACTGGGGGACCACAAGTCTGGAAGGCGATTTCGAGCACAGTAACGGCTGTTACTGAGATCGATGTAACAACCACGACCCAGTCACAACGTCACTAACTCCTTAAATACAATATGTGAGATGAACAACGAATGATGAGACAACTTTATATCGAGATTATTCTGAAATGATCTTACGTTTAAAATTTCATAATTGCAATATTAACAAAACGTTTGTTAAAGCTCTCTAAAATGCAGATGCATAATGCAAAATTTTAAAACTGACTCCAAATGCTACCTTACTCGAAAGGTGAACCTTTAATCACGTGATAGTACACACTCTAATTCTGATGATCAATGTGAATGCCTAACTTTCCCTTTTAAAAGGCTTCCGATGCAAAATTATCAAAGGCAAGTCAATTCATAAGTTGTATAGTTTGTCCTCGTTGAAGGGAACCCACTCCATCAGAAATTATACCACATGTAACAAACAGTTAACCCCAGTCACCAGTCAGCACCGGACACAAGACACATAACACAAAAGTGCCAATTCCGGTACTGTACGCTGTTACGCATACGCTCTCTACACGCCAAAGCATCATCGGCCCAAACAAGTCGTCTCTCACTCACCGGAATTTAAATAGCTTAGCGCACCGTAAGATAGATTTATTCTAAAGCAGGCCAGGGTAACAGTCCTAGACTTCCATAGGAAACTGACAAGTGTGCTAGCCTAAGGGACTGTGGGACATCTCTTTAAACTTCAGAATTAAGGGGCAGCCCTTTTTCTTTGGGTCAGTCTTCCGACTGGTGTGATAGGGCCCGCCACGAATTCCTCTCCTGTGCCAACCTCTTCATCTCAGAGTAGCACTTGCAACCTGTGACCTGAATTATTTGTTGGATGTATTCCAATCTCTGGCGTCCTCTACAGTTTTTGCCCTCTTCAAATCTTTCTGGTACCATGGAAGTTATTCCCCGATGTGTTAACAGATGTCCTGCCATCCAGTCCCTTCTTAACAGTGTTTTCGACATATTCCTTTCCTCTCCGATTCTGCGCAGAACCTCCACATTCCTACACCCTATTGAGCACAAAACTAAATTTGTAAATTATCTCTTACAATTAGGTAAAACACTGATAACCATACAGCAAAGCAACGGAGACTGTATTTTATGACGCTCACAAGATAGTTACTTTTTTCCACATCTTACACGGCCAACTGTAAATACCCAGATTTTATAAGGCGTGTAATACTTTCACAGGCAATAAAGCTACCGGTTGAACTCTCTGTTTTACCACGTATATGATGTCCAAGAGCGGAGTATCAACAAGACTCGTAAATCAAAAGCTTGAACGATCAACATACATATGTAACCACGTTCGCACATCAGGGTGTAAAACGTCACTATACAACACCTGAATCGTCGTGAGATCGACAGGCCGCGCGGTGGTCCCTAGTAGAACATCTTTGCCTCTGGAGGGCGTGGTTCGCGCGGATCGAAGGCTACGCGAATGATGACGACACGGGGCAGGTGAAACAGTTCGCTCGGGGTTAGATTGCCGAGTTGGAACCTGGCGGCGAGACGGGCAGTGTGCCAGCAGTTGATGGTTTATAGAAATTCAGCAGATTAGAGTGATCGTCTCTGAGCGTAGTAGCGATACCTTGAAGACACACTGAGGCAGGTTCCTGGATGTCCAGCCATTATTACCTCGGTTGCGGCCGGCTGCAAAACCTTTGCACGTGTGAGGCACGTACGTAATAAAAGAGTGCGTTGTGTGTTTCAGCGACCGATCTGAACTGGAGGGGAATGACGGATCGCAGCTGTGTTGAAGTTGTGTGTCGGCTCCACGATTTCCTTCCTGGATCGTTGCACGGATACGGCAGGTGAGCTCCTGATTTCGTTTGTCAGATGCGAGTGAGACGAGCATCGGCAGTGAACATAGATGTAACTGCAATTTCCTGTACCAGTAAAGTGAATGTTTAGTTATGTAGTTTCCTGGTTGTTTGTTCGAGGTCTACGTCCAGTTCCATATTAGATTTTTCATTATTGATCCAGCTTATGTCTCTAGGTATAAAAATTGGGCGTGCACTCCTACAAAACTAACAAATTTGTTTAATTACTTAATTCTCCAATCTTAGAGTTATTTGACAAGTTCGGTCTTAACATGCTAGTTAGCTGCTGTAAGGCGTCGGATATGTGTCGGCGCGCATGTATACGCTGAAGCGAAAAAGAAACGGGTATAGGCGTGCGATATGAAAACAGGCAACGTCTATATAAAACAAATGTCTGGCGCAGTTATCAAGGTTTATGTGAATTTGAAATTCGTGTTATAGTCGACTCACGACCGAAGGGTCATAGCATCTCCGAGGTAGCGACGACGTGGGGACTCTCTCGTACTATGACTCCACAAGTGTACTGTGAATATCAGGAATCCGTTAAAACATCAAATATCCGACTTCGCCGCGGCCGGAAAGAGATTATGCAAGAACGGGACCAACGACGACTGAAGAGAATCGTTCAGCGTGATACAAGTGCAACATTGCTGGACCTCGGACAAATGTCAGCGTGCGAACCATTCAACGAAACATCATCGATATGGGCTGTCTGAGGCGAAGGCCCACTCGCGTACCCTTGATGACTGCACGACACAAAGCTTTACGCCTCGCCTGGACCCGTCGTAACCGACATTGGACTGTTGACTGGAAACACGTTGCCTGGTCGGACGAGCCTCGTTTCAAATTGTATCGAGGAGATGGGCGTGTACGGGTATGGAAACAACCTCATGAATCCATGAACCCTGCATGTCAGCAGGAGACTGTTTAAGCTGATGGAGGCTATGTAATGGTGTGGGGTGTGTGCAGCTGGAGTGATATGGGACCCCTGATACGTCTATATACGACTCAGACAGGTGACAAGTAGTAAGCATCCTGTCTGATCACCTGTATCCATCCATATCCATTGTGCATTCTGATGGACTTAGGCAATTGCAGTAGGACAACGCGACACCCCACACGTCCAGAATTGCTACAGAGCATACTCCCCAGACATGAACATTATTGAACATGTCTGGGATGCCTTGCAACGTGCTGTTCAGAAGACAGCTCCACCCCCTCGTACTCTTACGTATTTATGGACAGCCCTGCTGGATTCATGGTATTAATTCCCTCCAGAACTACTTCAGATATTAGTCGAGTCCATGCTCAGTCACTCTGCGTGCTTCCGGGCGCCCTACTCGTTATTAGGCAGGAGTACCAGTTTCATTGGCTCTTCAGTGTATATTACGAGGTTTAATTTCATATGCTACGTCCTGCGTGTACTCTTACTGGAGCGCACAATCTCGCCTATTCTCTTATTGAGTGTTAATACTACCTAGTTCGATAGTGTTTTAACATCATTTGTAAAGGTGACCTCTAATTATTAAGTCTCTCTCAGCGATGAGTTTATTTTTTGTTTGTTACTACTATCTTATACGCGTATGTAATGTTATTCAAAAGATTATGTTGTGTATGCTGCTGGTCGTGGGGTTCCTTAACCAACCGAACACGTTAGATTGGGTTTTAGTGCTCAGCTCAATGCGGCGGTTACTTGTTTAACCCTCAGCCATGTGAGGTGAGTTTGGTAGAATTTGTGGTTGGCAGTCGAACTGCCTACTCGGTAATTGCATTAGGAACTGTGTTCACATTTTGGCAGCCTTACAAGTTTCGTTTATTTGACTCTGTTAACTCACAGAAAGATTATTTACTTGTCACTAGAATTTTGATTGTTGTGCAGCGGCGTTCGGTCTATAGTAGGGGCCTGGCCCAAATCCTGTACCAAATTTTGTATTACTCTGTAATTAGGCTGGCATTTGTGTTTTGTTTGGTGAGATTTTGTGTGACATCTGCATGGTTAATAGAGCAGGTGCAACGGCCGAAAGTTTAGCCAAGTCCGTACTCTACCGAGCGGCCAGCAGGGTGCAGGTGTTCCTGCACCACTTAACTCTTCCGAGCCCACTACACCTTGCCAAGAGAGGGCTGCATAAGATGTCGATGCATTTTTTGTCTTAGTCATTGCGCTCGTACTACAGCTCTCTTTTTAATTTTATTCGCAGCTTATGTAAAATTTTGAAATGTTAACTGGCTAATTTACCAATTGAGTAATTACTGCGTTTATTTACTTTAATGTGTGGCTCAGCCAATTAAATGGTTATTAATCTTACTCCTTGTATGCACTGTTAGTTTCTTAACTTGCCAAAGACTAGGAGATTAAAGGTCTGTTAATTTCATGAAGGTTCTCACTGACTATTTGTACCGTTCAGGAGCCATTATTTACCATCAGTTTTTCTGTTTATTTCTCTTTCTTGCCAATTTTCTCATATCGTGCTTATTCATGGGGTATACGTCTATTTTGGATTTTAAATGTTAATGTTTCTTTCGAAAAAAAAGTTAGCTCTTTCATTTTACGCTACCGTTTTCATTGTTCTATTCAATCTGTTTGCTGGTAATCAACCTGTTACAGTTTTATGATGGTAAATTATTCGATTTCTTAGTAGTCAATGCCGCTGGACTTGTTTTTCCAGTAGATAAATAATAAATCTTAGTATGTTCTGTCAATATAAAGTTCACAAGATGACTTATGTTCAGTCTCCTTTTGGCCCTGTCCTTCCTGCCAGAGACAGCCCGACATGGATACAGCATTAGTTTCTGGTAGCAGAGCGTGGTTGTCTTTGGGGTGAACAAATGAAATCTATTGAGCGTTTTTCATGTTACTACATTTAGCTACAGTTTAATACTCCGTTACGTACCTGTTTTGAAATCTGGGTTCTACGTGCGTTCTGTTCCACAGGGAGTCTAACGTCATGTTCTGAGTTGGCAGTCTGAGGAAGGAACAGGTGAAGTTTGAGTGTCACATCCATGGGAACCATAGATGTAGAGGTCTCTGAACTATCAGTGCAACTTCGCGCAGCTGTGAGGCCTCCATTCCAGGTGACGACGGAGCTGATATGACAGGTGAGCATCGGCCTTGAATATTGTGCCGCTTCCCTCTCTAAACTTCAGCAAACCCTTCAGTTCCTAAACACCGCTGTTCCATTCTGTGCCCAAGTGTATCAGATTCAGGCGAAAATTGTGTACTGGTTAATGCGGGTTGAAGATTTAGCGATGGTGGTCACCGATCTTCAGCTCAAACCTGAGATTGACTGGTCATATAACAGGGTGGTCAATTTGCAAGTTGGTTTGAGCACCTTAGAGTGCGAGGGCGATCAACGGTTAGTGATTGCAGGGAAACTGAAGTTGCCAAACATCAGGAATTCTTCCTGTCATCCAGAAACCTCCCGTCGGATTTGCTAAATTGCCCAGTCCTTTTCTGAGAGTGTTATGTGGCGTAGAACGCCTCGCTTTTGACACACAGCGGAAGTTAGTTTTCTTGTGGTTTTTCCGTTAAACTAGACGAGCAAGTCAAGGTTTTCAAGATGTCATGGAAAAACGTTTTCCAGCTGATCTTTCTTTGATGTCAGGGGTCCTTGGCTGAAATGATCGGAATGGTTTTAGACAGAAGTGGATCCTGAAAAGATCTGCATGTGTAGGTTCTGAAGGAGCATTTGTCTGAGAGTAAAGAGCAAGCACTCCATCTTCAGGCCACAAGTGTCCCATCGGGACCATCCGACCGCCGTGTCGTCCTTAGCTGAAGATGCGGATAGGAAGGGCGCGTGATCAGCACACCACTCTCCCTGTCGTTATGATGGTTTTATGTGACCTGAGCCACTACGATTCGGTCGAGTAGCTCCTCAATTGGCATCACAAGGCTGACTGCACCCCGAAAAATGGCAACAACGCATGGCGGCCCAGATGGTCATCCATCCAAAAGTGCCGGCCACGCCCGACAGCGCTTAACTTCGGTGTTCTGACAGTAACCAGTGTATCCACTGCGGCAAGGCCGTTGCCACAAAGAGCAACTTAGTCAATTATAATACTTCCTGGTTCAGAATTTATAATGAGGATGTAGTTTACTATGTTAATGAAGTATGTATGGCAGCCATAGCTTTTGACCTACAGCTGTATGAGTTTCAGGTTGTTGACACTGTCTTGCAAGGTATTAAGCCAGAGGATCATTCGAGGATTGTATTTGCTGAGAGACCCATGACCTCTCGCAGCTTGGATAGTTTGGTTACTATTGTGGTGGGAGTTCAGCAAGGCAGCCAAAGGAGAGTCGAGAAGGCGTCGTCTCTAGCTTTTGCCAATTTCACTAGAGAAGCGGCTACCGCTAATAAGATGCCGACCGTTAAAGGTCATTACTATCGTTGTGGTCGGCAAAGACATTTCGCCCAACAATGTGAGTCTGGTGACAAATCCTAAGAGCTGAATCCAGGATTGGGCCCAGCTTGGTTCCCATTCACTGTTGCCATGCTAGTATAACAAGCTTATAGCGGTGACCAACAATTCTCTTTTTTTCATTTGCTCCTATGTTAACCACGAGCACTTGTGTGCTTTGTTGGACTCGGGTACTACTCTTTCACGAACGGGTCAGATTACAACACAGTTTTAGGCTCCCTAATTTAGAACCAGTAGGCATATCTTGCAGGACATTACTGGTGAAACTCTTCTCCTCATCAGCCGTGTATGCGTTTACTGTCCAATTGGCGCGTTTTCCTTGTCTATGGAAGTTTTGGTGGCGGAAGGTCTTATTGCCGACCTTTTACTGGAGTGTGATTTAGTTATTGGAGCTGAGCTCATGTTAGATTAGGCATGAAGACGATTTTATTTTGGGTTTCACTCTGGGGTAAAGGTCTAAGGGGATGAGTCTGTGTAATAACCATACTTATAGTATGGACTTCGATTTGGCACATCTATCCCCGAGTCAAGTGCAGGTCTTGGAAGACATGTCGCATAGCTTTCTCAAGGTGTTGAATGACAGATTAGGTTTTTAGTCTTATCAGATTCTGGCCAGACAATCAACATGTCGGATGGCACCACCTAAAAGGAAACTGCTACACGAGTTGTTAACAAAATGCTCGCGGAGGGAGCTGTTCGAACATCCACCTAGCCGCAGGCCTCGCCAATATTTTTAGTCGTGAAGAGTAATGGAGGGAGATTCCTACCGATTGTGGACTATCACATTCTTAATCAAAACGTCATCTGGTACTCCGTTGCCCTTCCCTAATTGCACGGCTGTTTTTTTTCAGGTACTCGTTATTTTTCGGTTTTTGACTTGATTCGAGTGTACTACCCAATTCCTTTGGCTGAAGGGTCCAAGACGGCCACAGCTGGAACTTAAACGAGTTTCAAATGGTTCAAATGGCTCTGAGCACTATGGGACTTAACTGCTGTGGTCATCAGTCCCCTAGAACTTAGAACTACTTAAACCTAACTAACCTAAGGACATCACACACATCCATGCCCAAGGCAGGATTCGAACCTGTGACCGTAGCAGTCGCGCGGTTCCAGACTGTAGCGCCTAGAACCGCTCGGCCACTTCGGCCGGCTTAAACGAGTTTAACCGGGTCGCTTTTGGCCTGTCTACCAGCGCAGCGGTTCTTACTAGGTTGATTGATTGCATGCTTGATGATCTCAAGTTTAAATATGTATGTAATTGTCTCGATGGTGTCGTCATTTATAGTATCTCTTTTGACGATCATTTGGAGCATTCACATCTCGTTCTTGAGCGTGTGAGAAAAGTGGGTCTTATCGTCGAAACATCTTTATCTTAGCTCAGGATGAGATATCCTTTCTTGGACATTTAGTTTCGGCAGAGTGGGTTCTGACTGACCGGTCATGGATCAGGGAATTTATACATACATCAAAAAAAGTTTTGCATGACCTCGGTTCCCAGAACTCCTGAAGATAACCAATGTCTATGCATATTGTATCACAGACACGGTCACTTTGACTGTTAAGAGCTGTCACTAAACGCGCTCAGTGATGTAAACAACCATGCATGAGCAGCGCCTATTAGACGGAGGGGGTCCGACAGCCGATCAGTTCCAGTGATTCCACCAGGAAGGAGGCATACGGCTCATGTTGACTCTAGTTCAACCATGCCTAGACGGTCAATACCGCGGCTCGATGGCGTCCATATTGTTACTTTGTGCCAGAAAGGGCTCTCAACAAGGGAAGTGTCCAGGCGTCTAGGAGGGAACCAACCCGATGTTGTTCGGACCTGGAGGAGATACAGAGAGACAGGAACTGTCGATGACATGCCTTGCTCATGCCGCTCAGGGGCTACTACTGCAGTGGATGACCGCTACAAACGGATTGTGGCTCGGAGGAACCATGATAGCAGCGCCTCCGTGTTGAATAATGCTTTACGTGCAGCTACAGGACGTCGTGTTACGACTGAAACTGTGCGCAATACACTGCGTAATGTTTAACTTCATTCCCGACGTCCATGGCGAGGTCCATCTTTGCAAACACCATGCAGCGGGGTACAGATGGGCCCAACGACGTGCCGAATGGACTGCTCGGGATTGGCATCACGTTCTCTTCACCGATGAGTGTCGCATATGCCTTCAACCAGATAATCGTCGGAGACGTGTTTGGAGGCAACACAGTCAGGCTCAACGCCTTAGACCCACTGTCCACCGAGTGCAGCAAGGTGGAGGTCCCTTGCTGTTTTGGGGTGGCATTATATAGGACATACGTACGCCGCTGGCTGTCATGGAAGGCGCCGTAACGGCTGTACGATACCTGAATGCCATCCTCCGACCGATAGTTCAACCACAGCGGCAGCATATTGGCGAGGCATTCGTCTTCATGGACGACAATTCGCATCCCCATCGTGCACATCTTGTGAATGACTTCCTTCAGGGGGCAACGACATCGCTTTGACTAGAGTGGCCGGTATGTTCTCCAGACATGAACCCTATCTAACATGCCTGGGATACACTGAAAAGGGCTGTTTATGAACGACGTGACCCACCAACCACACTGAGGGATCTAATCTGAATCGCCGCTGAGGTGTGGGACAATCTGGACCAACAGTGCCTTGATGAAGTTGTGGATAGTGCCACGACGAATACAGGCTTGCATCAATGCAAGAGGTCTTGCTAGTGGGTGTTAGAGGTACCGATGTGTACAGCAATCTGGACCACCACCTCTTTTGAAAGTTCGTCCCAGATTCGCCGAAGCTGCCTTCGTTTCCCTCAAAATTATATTGACTAATGTTCCGGTGCTGGTGGTTCCCAACTTTAACAACCCGTTTAAAGTTCAGGCTGATGCCTCCAACTGGGGATGTTGCTGTGCTCCTTCATTAACTAGTTGGTGAGCGGACGCTCTTAGCCTACGCTTCTAGGTGCCTGTCTCCAAGCGAGAAGAAATACTCCACTTACGAGTAGGAAGCACTAGCGGTTCTCTTTGAGTCGTAGATATTAAAGTTTTACTTGGTGCTACGGGATATGGAAAAACAGATCGTGTAGCGCGATGGACTGTGTGTACTTCCGCCTATCAGTTCTACAAGCAACATATCAGTGAGCGTGATAACGTAATTGCCAATACCTTGAGACACATGTTCAAAGATCAGCAAGAGGGTTCACCCTTATTTGAGGAGGACCCAGGAGAGGTTTCTGTGAACGCTCTGCTTACTGACATTCCCATGCTGTTTGGTGTCCTCGTGCAGCAACAGCAGGATGATCGCGAACTAGGCCCCATTGGGGAGCATGTTGTTCCCATTTATTAGTTGCAGGACATACTGTGCAAAATGGGTCTGCAGGCAGAAGAGGTTAGGATTTGCCTACCCACAATTCTTGTTCTGACTCTCTTCAAATACTTCCACAGCTTGGCGACTCGGGGGCTTTCGGAAGAACACAAGGCCATCCACAATACACGTGAGTCTCTCTGCTAGCCCTCCTTGTATTGGGACCTAAGAAAAATGAACTAGTGCCGAGGAAGTCAGATGGCAAAGCTTAATTCGAATGGGTGAACCGGGTTGTTCCAATCCACCTGTACGGAGGTGCCCATGGAGCGTTTTTTATCGATTATGCCCGTCCCTTTCCCCACACCGAAGGTGGACGTCGTTATGTATTTATGGTCATCAATGGTCTTACCTGGTTCATCTGGATGTTGCACAGTAGTGGCACTATGGTGGGATAAAATATTGTCGGCTAGGGTGGCCGAGTGGTTCTAGGCGCTACAGTCTGGAACCGCGCGACCACTACGGTCGCAGGTTCGAATCCTGCTTCGGGCATGGATGTGTGTGGTGTCCTTAGGTTAGTTAGGTTTAAGTAGTTCTAAGTTCTAGTGGACTGATGACCTCAGAAGTTAAGTCCCATAGTGCTCAGAGCCATTTTTTTAAATAAAATATTAAGCACCTAGGCCGAATTTTCTCTTGGTTTGAACCTTCTAGAATTGTCGATAGCGACAGCGCTTCTTGCTTTGTTGCTAGATGGTTTAGGAAGTTCTGGATCTGTTCTTGGTTTAGATAAGTCATCACCATCCTGTATTACCACTAGCATTTATTTGCATAACCTGGCGTCTTCCTTAATAATCTTCCACTCTGAGGCTCTTTCCAAGTAGCGCCTTACCTTGTTTAACTCCACCTGTTAACTCCTCCAGGCATGAGACTAATCAAAGATAAGTGGCGCAGAGCTAAGGCCTACATCCAAAACGCGCGAAGGATTGGTTCAGTATAACCGGGAACGGATTCTGGGGAGTGTGCAGGTCGGAGACTTGGTCCTCATTAGGATATTCAGGGGTAGGGGTCCTTCAGGTAAAGCTTCTGGTGAACTGGCAACACATGTTGTGGATTCCCATACGGTGATACCGGTTACCTCAAATCACGCTCAGGCTTAGGAATGAGGAAAACGAGAGGGAACTCCCTATACATGTAAGTCAGGATAAGCGGGGCGGTGTGGGATAAGAGTTTTCTCTATCTTCCGTTCTTCCCCGTCCTCCCCTCCAGCCCCTGCAGTTTTGGTTTCACGGGAGGAGAGAATGAACCATTCGCGATCTGTAGATCGCACCACGGTCTCCCGTAAAACATCTTTGCCTCAGGAGGGCGTGGTTTGCTCGGAGATCGGATACGAGGGCAGTGACAGCGAGATGGGGAAGGTGAATTAGTTCAGATGGGGTGAGGCGACCGAGTTGGAACATGGCGGCGAGGCGCAGTGTGCCAGCAGTTGATGGCTATTACGAGTTTGGCAGTTAACAGTCACCGACTAGTGGCGTAGCAGCGATAACTTGAGGGAACATGTGTGTTCCTGGAATGCGATTCATTATTACCTCCACTGTGGCCGGCTGCAAACTTCTGGACGTGTGGGGAATATAGCGAGGGAAGGAGCGTGTTGTGTGGCTCAGCAACCGATTGGACCTGGAGGGGGACGGTGGACCGCTAGAGTGTTGGTGTTGTGTGTCGGCTCCACGCTGTTCTTCTGGATATTTGTATGGATATGTCTGGTGAGATTCTGTGTTGGTGTGGCGGATGTAAATGAGCCGAGTATTGCAGTAAGCAAAGATGCAATTGCCACTTTCTGTACCAGTAATGCGACTGTTTGGTTCGGTAGTTTCCTGGTTGTTTGTTCGAGGTTCACATCCAATTAAATATCAGATTTCTGATTATTAATCCCTCTTCTGTTTCTAAGCAGGAGAGTTGTGCGTGCACTCCCATAGAATTACAGAATTTATTTAATGCTCCAATCTGAGTGTTATTTGCCAAGTTTGACCTGAGCTTCCCATTTAGCTGCTGTAAGGCATCTAATTTATGTCAGCGCTCATTTACGTATTAAGTGGGGTCATTTCATGTGCCGCGTCCAGCATGTACTCTTACTGGAGCGCACAATTTCACCCACTCTCTTATTCGATGTTTGTACTTCCTAGTTTGTATGTGAAGGTGGGACCTTTCAATCTCAACTATTAATTCTCTCTCAGTCAGGACTTCATCTGTTTGTTATTACTATCTTATACATGGATGAAATGTTATTCGAAAGGTTATATTCTGTCTGGTGTAAATCAGGGGTTCGTTAGCCAACCAAAGCGATAGATTGGGGTTTAGTGCTCCATTCAATCTCAACTATTAATTCTCTCTCAGTCAGGACTTTATCTGTTTGTTATTACTATCTTATTCATGGATGAAATGTTATTCGAAAGGTTATATTCCGTCTGGTGTAAATCAGGGGTTCGTTAGCCAACCAAAGCGATAGATGGGGGTTTAGTGCTCCACTCCATGGGGGCGGCTTCTTGTTCACCGTTTTCCCACGTGGCGCGAGTTTGGTATAATTTGTGCTTGGCAGTCCAACTTCTTGCTCGGTAAGTGAATTATGAGCTGTGTTTAGATTTTGACCGCTTTACGAGTTTCATTGAGTTGACTCCGTCAGAATATAGAAAAATTAAATACTTATTTTTCTTGTAGCTCCAATATTAACCGACGTGCGGTGGCGTTTGCTCTATAGTAGAGGCCTGGCCCTGCCAGTTTTAAGATCTGTTAATTTCATGAAGGTACTAACTGACTATTTGTTCCACTAAGGACGCAATATTTAATAACAATTTAGTCTTTTTCTCTTGCCTGCCTTGTGTACCTCCGCTACCCGGTGGCATAGCTATTTTTTTATATGGTTCTTATTCGCGAAGTAAACTTTTATTTTTGACTGAAAATGTTAGTTTCTTAAATGAAAAGGAATTAGCTCTATTATTGTTCTGCTACAGTTTTTATTATCAGTATTTTAAACATAGCTGCACAACAGCAACGCTTCCACGTAATAAAATTATAAACAGCCGACCAGTTGCAATGGATAAAGAATTTTTTACCTAGGTTTCAACAAATTTCAATTTGTCTTCTTCAGAAGGTGGCCTAAGGACAATGAACATCATAGCTTACATTAGAAAAGTATGAAACTTCAGTCAAGATTTTTTTTTTTTTTTTTAATTGTGGTGGTGCTGAAGTCTGATCAACTTCGTTGATTTTTACTTCTGTAGGGAATGGAAGGGGTAAAAATTTTCTCTTTATTTATTTATTCTTCTTTCAGCTTTAGTTTGGGCACACAGAAGGGTCCTTTAACTCGCTGCTTTTGGTGTGTGTTTGAAAACACGTGTGTAGAAGTGCTAAAGGACGATATGTCCTTAAATTATGGAGAATTACGTAGGGATATCATTTACGGAGGCTCAAATACTATCGCCTTCGGTACTTTATATTTGTGGTTGCGTAAGGGTTCTACCGCCCCTACTGTGGTGAGTTGTGGTGTACTGTCACGTATCATGTCCAACTTCCGAAATAAGGTTCGTGCCTTCTCCTTGACCTTGTCTGAGAGGTAAGATTCGCTTAAGGCTCGATGAATGTCTTGATTTCGGATCCACCATTGGGTTCCTGTGATCCATCGCAGGCATCTGCTTTGTACAACCTGTAACTGCTTGTAGTTCGTGGCACACGTAGTACCCCAAGAGGTCGAT
The DNA here is from genome assembly GCF_023864345.2 of Schistocerca serialis cubense. NCBI lineage: Eukaryota > Metazoa > Arthropoda > Insecta > Orthoptera > Acrididae > Schistocerca > Schistocerca serialis. The sequence goes on along the minus strand of NC_064639.1, from coordinate 938,591,288 downwards.
CCATACAAAATGGATGGTTCGACTGTGGCATGGTACAACTGGAGTTTCGTGCGTTGGCTGAGGTATGAACTCTTCAGAAAGGGGAGGAGAGCTCCCAGCATTTTGAGGCCAGACGTCTTCTTCTCCATAATGTGATGACTATACAACAGTTTGGCGTCTAGATGCACTCCCAGGTATTTTACAGTTGTTGCCCAGGGGAGTGGCTGGTCTGATATCCGCAGGCGGTCATTGACGATGGGTCTCCGACGTGTGAAGACAATAACTTTGGTTTTTTCCGCATTGACCGTTATTTTGTTTATGTGGGTCCAGTGGTCCACTAAATCTAGTTGGCGCTGCATCCGTGTGACGAGGTGGTCCATTCTGGTGCCTGCAGTCAGGAGCGCTGTGTCGTCGGCATAGAAACTGGCAGTAACATGTGGCACCGTCGGGAGGTCGTTAATATATAAATTAAACAGCAGTGGAGAGATGACCGATCCTTGTGGAAGTCCTTCAAGGACAGGCCGTGTTGTTGAATTCTTGTCATCAATGCGAACATATAATCTGCGATCCTGAAGAAAATTGTCGAGAAGTTTTAAATAGCAGTCTGGTAGGGGTGTGGTACGTCGGAGCTTGACGATCAAGTTGCGTTGCCATACTTTATCGTAAGCCTTCTCTATATCGAGAAAGACTCCAATAGTATGTCGTTTCTTGTTGAAATTGTCCTGGAAAGATCCCGTGATGCGTAGTAGTTGTAACTCAGCCGATAGCTTCGCCTGGAAGCCAAACTGCTCCGGTCGGATGATGTTGTGTGCCACAAGGATGTCCAGCAGGCGTTTCAGTAGGACACGTTCCAGTACCTTTCCCAGCGTCGACAGTAAACTTATGGGTCTGTAGCTGCCAGGGTGTGAGAGATCCTTGCCCGGTTTTGGTATTGGCACTATTCTGGCAATCTTCCATGCCTCTGGGAAGTATCCAATCCTGAGGCAGCTGTTCACTATCCGGGTGAGAAGCACAACAGGCTTTCTCGGGAGGTGTTTCAATTCCGTATTGCTGATTCTATCTGCTCCAGGTGAGGTGTGTTTGCTATACTTGATAATCCTCCGAATTTCCTCCGGCGTTGTCAGCCGGGGCATAGTGTTAGTCGGGGCGTCCCGAATAGCTTCCCATTCCGCCGCTGTGGCCTCCTCTGCACGGTGGAGTGCATCATCTCCATCCTCCGTGGGGGGCGTAGTCATCTGTTGTTGGTATGTATCCGCATACAGCTCCGCCTGCGCCAGTGAGTCGTACAAGAGGCCATGGGGTCCTCGAATTGCCCTTTTGGGGGGCTGTTGCTGTCTTAGACTTTTAACTATTCGCCATTCATCTTTGGTGCGTAATAGAAAGTTGTCCATTTTGAGTTCCCATGTGTGTTGCTTCCAGTCCTGAACCTTCCGCCGGAGTTCTCGGGTTAGTCTGTGAGTTTCCCGTCTATCGTCCGGATGACGGTAACGGACCCATCGTTTCCGACAGCGATTGCGCCTTGTCTTAAGCTCCTGCAGTGGTGGTGGAAACTCGTCATAATTGACTTCCGGTTGCAGGTGCTCCGTGAGTGCTCGTTGTTTCGCACTGGTAATCTTCTTCGTGAGTACTGCGACTGCCACATCAATCGCTTCTCTTGTAGTAACAACCTGGGTTGGTCGCACATTGTTGTTGAGGTACGCTTGGAACTGCTGCCAGTCGTAAGTTCTTGTCGTCGGCAGTGGGAGTTGCAAAGTAGCCCTCTCTTTGAGTCCTAACACCGGTCTGTGGTCCGACGAAAGATCATCCAGCGTCCGCAGATGGAGATTCGGATTGATGTTCTTGATTATGGCGATGTCTAGAACATCAGCGTCTTGTGTCTGGACGTAAGATATCCTCGTCGGTTCCCGTGGTGCATGGACGGAAACATGTAAATTCTCAGCCAGTGCAAACAACATATGTCCTTTTGGGTTAGTCTTACGGGAATTCCAGGCAACATGTTTACTATTAAGATCCCCTCCAAGGAGGATCTTGTCGTAACCCTCTGTAACGGAGTAAAGATCTTCTGGGTGGAGAGGCTTCTTTGGGCTAAGATAAGCCGCAATACAGGTAATGTTTCCGAGCGTCGTGTGGATTGTTACTGCCGTGGCCTCTAAAGTCTGGAGTTGAGGTAAACGTTCTTGGTGGTGACGAATACATTTTTTGATCAGAACTGCGGTCCCTCCACCCCGTTGGTCCCGTCTGTCGGTCCGGTAGATGTGCATGTTCCTCAAGCGCAGGTCGGTTGACTCGCGAAGATGTGTTTCGGAGACAAATGCTACGTCTATCTTGTGGCGATGTAAGAAGTCCGTGAATTCTATTTTCTTCGGTTTCAGGCCGTTGGCATTCCAAATGCAGAAGTTAAGATTCCTCGCGTGATGCCGTCTATCCATTTAGGGTGTTTGAAAAGCTGTCAGTACGCTTTCTACAAGCGAGAGGATAGACGTCAGCTTCTGCTGGAGGGCGGTGAGTAGTTGAAGAATATCTGTTAACGCTGGTGTAAAGGTGGTCGACCAGGCAGATGACGTCTCCGCTGGTGTTGGAGTCGGCGGATGGGCATGTAGTGCTTCGGAGTACGTGCGCTGTTGTCTTGTCTGCCGTAGAGTCACTCTGGGTGCCGGTTGTGGTCGAGAGGCGATTGTTTCCACAGGGAGAGGTGCCGCTTGTTGTTGGGTGGCCGGAATCGCAGCCATGGCCGAGTTCTTAAAAATTATAGGCCGTTGTGGGGTCGACTTCTTTGGTGTCCTTCTAGTATATTTCCTTAGGAGTTCTTGAAATTTGGGGCAGCCACGGAAGGTCGCTGGATGTTCTTGTTCACAATTGGCGCACTTTGGGGGCGCCGTCCTAGGATGGGTACAATTCGATGATTTATGGGATCCACCGCAGCGGACGCAGCGTGCTGGCATGCTGCAGTAGTTCGCTGTATGCTCGAAACGTTGGCAATGTCGGCACTGGACTGGTCCTTCTTTACTGTTATAGGTTTCTATTATCACTCGTGTGTAGAGCAGGTATTTGACATCATAGATCTTGTCACTGTCTTTTCCGGATGGGAGGGTGACGCGGTACACAGGTTGCGGTATCAATTGTTTCGTCTTCTCGTCGCGTTCCTTAAATTGGTAGACTTGTAGCACTTTGAAGCCTTTTTCCTTGAGGGCATAGTAAAGTTGTTCTTCGGTAACTTCCGCCGGAAGGCGTTTGACAACTACTTTCAGTTCCCTGTCTTCTGGTGCTTGATGTGTAAAATAGGAGAAGTTGTGGTTCGTGAAGAATTTTATTGCACGCCTTTGGTCTTCGAAGGACTCAAAGTGGTATTTGATGCGGTCCTTTTGGTATATAGCTTTAAGGTTGCCCTCTAGAAGTCCGTTGAGCGTTTCATTGAGGTGAACGTAATCCTTTGTGTAATAAATTGTGACTGGGGGCACTTTGCGAAGCACATTCTTGTCTCTGTCCACGGCTTCTGCGGCATTAGAAGATTGTCCCTGCGGCTTGTTGGTGGTTGATGGAGGCGCAGCTTGAGGTGTCAGTGGGGCGAATCGGTTCGTTGTGGGGATGGTCTCCGTTCGTCTCTTAGCCGGGTTGGCTAAGTCCTTGGCTAATGCGTTGCTTCTGCGCCGTTTGTTGTGTACGAGCGTAAAGTCCCCCTCTGCGTGTAGGGAGTCGTTGTCGTTGTCTGCTGGAAAGGCCGCTGCCATCTCCGCGTCGTCGACCGTTTGGTGGGAGAGCTGTGATTCGACATCTGAGTCCACAGATGGAGATGCCAGACAGGTGTCGTTCTCCTGCTCTTGCGTTTCCCGTGAATAGCGGATAAGGCGTTGTATGTCCTTCAGCGTTTCTTTGTCCTCCTCCCGACATATATCGAGCCTTCTGGCGTAGTCCTGGCGGTCGTCTTCATTGCTGCGTCCGTCGTGATGTGATGTATGGCCGACGTCCGAATATGGTTTCGTCGTGTGGTGTGTAGTTTTCTGCGGTCGAATAGCGCCTGTCGATCGTCGTTCTATCCTGTCATGAACCGGTGCCGTAGCCTGGGTCGTCAACCTGGGATCCGTCCTGTGTGGAGCGGCCGCTGGAGCGGCCGGCGGGCCAGGCCCAACCGACCGACCAGCGGCCGACTCCAGCGCGTCCGAGGCGGCTGCCCCGGCCGCGCGCGCATCGTCCTCGCTCGTGGGCTTCGCGAACTCCCCTCGCTGACCTCTTCAGTCAAGAATAGATTTTAACATAAATTAGAGAGCTCTTGCATTACAGAAATATGAGAACGATGACTGGTACTTACAATTTTACATTAGTAAGGACTAATGTACCATCGCCGTTTTTACAAATGTCGGCGTAGATCCATTTGTCAAAATTAAAATGTAGCCCTAGAAATAGGGTTTGTCACGTAAATATAAATTAGTACATGGATCTTGCAGAGCTCACAACCGACTGAGTGTAATCGGCCAGCGTAGTTACTCTGCGACCAGGGCAGGTGGCGCTCATGGCGCGAACCATGTGCCAATTGGCGTACAAAAGCAACGTGTAAATTATCAGTATTAATAACGTCCTTAGATAAAGTAACAATAAAAAGAAGGAAAGCGTTTAACACTCCCGTTATAACAGTATGGGAGCCTTGGTACAATTAATGTAGTTATACATCAAAAAGGCAGGTGGCGCTTACGCCGAGAGAGTTACGCACAGTGGCATATACAGCCAATTACGGTATTTAATGTGTTTGCTGTCACTGAATCTGGTACAGTTTTATGATTGTAAATTATTCTGCTTCGTAGTAGTCAATGCCACTGAAGGTGTTTCTCCAATAGGTGAGTAATATATCTGACTTTGTAGTTTCTGTTAAAATAAAGAGAAAGTTCATAGCAAAAACGATGTTCAGTCTCCCTTTGGCTCTGTCCTTCGGGTGTGGCGTTCCAACACCCTTAAAAAAATCAGCACAGAGAGGGAGAAAGAGAGAGAATGATTAAGCCATGGATTGCTGTAGAATCAAGGAATACAGACATAATACCAGCAGTACCAGATAACAGAGCCAGAACACTGGTCGTGGGCCACCCTGTGTGCTAGAATGTTGCATCAGATTCAGACAACACTGATATTGTTTTGTGTTCGTAGGTGGTGGCACATTATCCACTACACAAAGTCAGTAATTAATTTAATTAATTTGTGGCATCTTCTGTCTAAATGTTCCCGCAGAATTTCAGTCCTGGTCTGTAGACACGCAATAGCAACTATTACCTCTATAAAATTCTTTCTGTAAGCCCATAGGAAACACTCGTCAAAACAACGAAGCGAAGGAGCCCCTAGTAATAACTACGCTGGAACAGCGTGCTCGCAGAATATGTCCACCAACTATGGCGACGATGTTAACTAAAATAATTAATTGTAAGCACATGAAAAGCCTAGAGCCGTCCTTATGATCTTATTTATTGCGGAGCTTCACTACCTCATCTTCAGGTCTCAATTGATACTGAAGGTTTTATCACTACGTATATACACTACTGGCCATTGAAATTGCTACACCACGAACATGAAGTGCTACAGACGCGAAATTTAACTGACAGGAAGAATATGCTGTGATATGCAAATGATTAGGTTTTCAGAGCATTCATACAAGTTTGGCGCCGGTAGCGACGCCTACAACGTGCTGACATGAGGAAAGTTTCCAAACGATTTCTCATACAGAAACAGCAGTTGACCGGCGTTGCCTAGTGAAACGTTGTTTTTTTTTTTTTTTTTTTTTTTAGCAATATGGGACTTAACATCTAAGGTCATCAGTCCCCTAGAACTTAGAACTACTTAAACCTAACTAACCTAAGGACAGCACACAACACCCAGCCATCACGAGGCAGAGAAAATCCCTGACCCCGCCGGGAATCGAACCCGGGAACCCGGGCGTGGGAAGCGACAACGCTACCGCACGACCACGAGATGCGGGCGAAACGTTGTTGAGATGAGATGATGCATACCATCACGTTTCCGACTTTGATAAAGGTCTGATTGTAGCCTATCGCGATTGCAGTTTATCGTATCGCGACATTGCTGCTCGTGTTGGTCGAGATACAATGACTGTTAGCAGAATATGGAATCGGTGGGTTCAGGAGAGTAATACGGAACGCCATGCTGGATCCCAACGGCCTCGTATCACTAGCAGTCGAGAAGACAGGTATCCTATCCGCATTGCTGTAACGGACAGTGCAGCCACGTCTCGATCCCTAAGTCAACAGATTAGGACATTTGCGAGACAACCATCTGCAGGAACAGTTCGACAACGTTTGCGGCAGCATGGACTATCAGCTCGGCGACCATGGCTGCGGTTACCCTTGACGCTGCGTCACAGACAGGAGCGCCTGCGATAGTGTACTCAACGACGACCCTGGCTGCACGAATGACAAAACGTCAGTTTTTCGGATGAATCCACGTTCTGTTTACAGCATCATAATGGTCGCATCCGTGTTTGGCGACATCGCGTTGAACGCACATTGGAAGCGTGTATTCGTCATCGCCATACTGGCGTATCACCTGGCGTGATGGTACGGGGTGCCATTGGTTACACGTCTCGGTCACCTCTTGTTCGCACTGACGACACTTCGAACAGTGGACATTACATTTCAGATGTGTTACGACCCGTGGCTCTACCCTTCATTCGATCCCTGCGAAACCCTACATTTCAGCAGTATAATGCACGACCGCATGTTGCAGGTACTGTACGGGCCTTTCTGGATACAGAAAATGTTCGACTGCTGCCCTGGCCAGCACATTCTCCAGATGTCTCACCAATTGAAAACGTCTGTTCAATGGTGGCCGAGCAACTGGCTAGTCACAATATGCCAGTCTCTACTCTTGATGAACTGTGGTATCGTGTTGAAGCTGCATGGGCAGCTGAGCCTGTACACGCCATCCAAGCTCTGTTTGACTCAAAGCTCAGGCGTATCAAGGCCGTTATTACGGCCAGAGGTGGTTGTTCTGGCTACTGATTTCTCAGGATCTATGCACCCAAATTGCGTGAAAATGTAATCACTTGTCAGTTCTAGTATAATATATTTGTCCAATGAATACCCGTTTATGATTTGCATTTCTTCTTGGTGTAGCAATTTTAATGTCCAGTAGTGAATATGCAGCATCAGTGGCCAATGTAACTGGTTTACGCAGCATCAGTGGGCTACATATCTGGTTTAGCAGATTGTAACAGTTATGTCAGCACTCCAACTATTAACTATCAACTGATTGGAGAAACATTCAGCACTTCCCTCACCACTGCGCTATTCTGGGCAGTTGTGTGACGGTGGCGGCTAAATGCTGAGAACAACACATGCGAAAAACTTAGGAGGACATGTTTCAAACGCAGCGCAGCTACTTCTGTGAGACTAATATTGCAATATACTTTCATAAGTAGGCGTTTATCACATGTATCTGTTTTCAAATTATTGTTTTTCTGCCAAATCAGCTGCTTTTATTACTTGATAAAACAAATAAATTTTGCAGTGCTAATACGATCAGCAGAACTGGAAAAGTCATTACATACAGGCGTTTAACGTTACTTTGTGATGTTTATAAACTTGTAGGCGTTTCGGTTTTAGAATGTGCAATAATTCTAGAACTATCGTTCGTAATATAGTCAAACACATAGAGTTACAAAGATTATAATCTGTTAAGCCCGACCGTTGGCGGAACTTAATCAATTTCGTAAGTGATGTAATAACACTCACACATGCTGTTGAAATGTATACTGACATAACTTTAGCGCCTTGTCTGTGGAGCCGAGGATACTGCTCTTGGGCTCTCGGGGTAACTGTTTATAAGTTTTTTGTAAATTCCTACATTGGACAAATAGGTCGTTGAGCTAGGTGCTCCCGGTCGTTGTGGCCGAGCAGTTCTAGGCGCTTCAGTCGAGTACCGCGCGACAGCTACGGTTGCAGGGTCGAATCATGCCTCGGGCATGGATGTTAGGTTAGTTAGGGTTAAGTAGTTCTAAGTTCTAGGGGAATGCTGACCTCAGATCTTAAGCCCCAAAGTGCTCAGAGCCATTTTTTGAACTAGGTGCTCCACTGTACGTCTATTGCCTCAAGCGAAAGTAATGGGGTACGTTAGCAGCGAAAAGCAGTAATGGCCTGATAAATAAATCAAAATCCATCTTCGATTGTGCCATGTCTTGCAATTTCTTTGAGAGTTCATGATGAAATGTTCCAATGTTTCAGTTACTGGAATGTGTTCAGTCGTATCTGGCTCACAAATGACTGCCCTGATATATGGAAATGTTTCATGTCATGTAGCTGGTTTTTCCACATGATTAATTTTTTTGTATAGCATCAGTCTTGTCCGATACATCTGTTACCATTTGATTCTCCACGTGCGTTATGAACCTACAGAATTCAAATAATTTGTAATGTCAAGACTAAAAGATTTCGTCATCATCCTTCTTACACTTCTTTTTATTCCCTAATGGCCACGTTCATTTAAGCAAGCATTCACCGTCGTTCGTCAGAAAACAAGTGCCTGATTTCGTCCTTCTTGCTGGTGTTGGAATGAAGTTTCAATAAATGTTTTTCATCTCATAATAGTGCGATGACCTATTAAGCCCTTTGCTTGGTCTTTAAAAGATACGAAAAGTAAGGCAGTTCCCATTTGGCATTGAACGAGTGGCTTCTCCATTTCTTTCTTTTCTTTTCTTTTTTTTTCTAACAAGTGCGTAGATGTCATACACTGAAGCGGCAAATAAACTGATATAGGCATATGTATGATATACAGAGATATGTAAACAAGCAGAATATGAGAATACGACGCTGTGGTCAGCAACGCCTAATATAAGACAACAAGTGTCTGTCGCAGTTGTTAGATCGTTGACTGCAATTGCAATGAAAGTTTGTCAAGATTTCAGAGAGTTTGGACGTCGCGTTATAGTCGTCGCTCGAGAAATGTGACACAGCATCTCCGACTTAGCGAGGAAGTGGTGAGTTTCCATTACGATCATTTCGCGAGTGTTCCGTCAATATCAGGAATCCTGTAAAACATCAAATCTCCAAGATCGCTGCAGCCGGAAAAAGGTCATGCAAGAACGGGCCAATGACGACTGAAGAAAACTGTTCAACGTGACAGAAGTGCAACCCTTCCGCAAATTGCTGCATATTTCAATGCTGGGCCATCAAAAAATGTCAGCGTGCGTACTATTCAACGAAACATCATCGATATGGGCTTTCGGAGCTGAGGACCCATTCGTGCACCCTTAATGACTGCACGACACAAAGCTTTACGCCTCGCCTCAGCCCGTCAACACCGACATTGGACTGTTGATGAATGGAAACATGCTGCATGGTCGGAGGAATCTCGTTTCAAATTGTATCGAGCGGATGGACGTGTAAGAGTATGGAGACAATCTCATGAATCCATGGACCCTGCATGTCAGCAGGGAACTGTTCAAGCTGGTGGTGGCTCTGTAATGGTGTGGAGTGTGTGCAGTTCGAGTGACATGGGACTCCTGGTACGTCTAGATACCACTCTGACAGGTGACACGTACGTAAGCATCCTATCAGATCACCTGCATCCATTCATGTCCAGTGTGCGTCCCGACCGACTTGGGCAATTCGAAAACACATCCGCTGGCCACCAAACTCCCCAGACATGATCATTATAGAAGATACCCTCGTACTCTAAGGGATTTATGGACAGCCCTGCAGAATTCATGGTCCCTCCGGCACTACTACAGACATTAGTCAAGTCCATGCCACGTCGTGCTGGGTCACTTCTGCTTGCTCGCGGGTGCGCTACACGATATTAGGCAGGTGTACCAGTTTCTTTGCATATTTAGCTTAGTTGGACGGCATATTGACCTCTTTACTTGGTCTTCAAACGATACATTAAGTAAGGCAGTATCTATTTGGCACTGAACGAGTGCCTTCTCCATCATGTTTTTTTTTCTTTTTTTGTCGTTTTTTCTTCAAAAATGTGCGAATGTGTTATGGTACTCCTAATGCAGAACGTAAATTTAATTTAGGGCAAGTGGGGTTGCAAGCAGACTGCATGGCGTCTGACATGGCGACTGTCGAGCTGTAGCGCCGTCCGATTGCGGCCTTCGTTGTCCTCTCAGCGTCACTCGTCGCTGCGCTTGGAGCACTAGCCAGACTCGAGACCGCATAGCTCTTGCCCCTGGTGCGCTATTTGGCCAGACCTGCCCCACAGGATACTTGTACATTGGCGCCAGCCAAACTGACGCGCACTGGACTCGCATTCGGAAGGACGACGGTTCAATCCCGCGTCCGGCCATCCTGATTTAGGTTTTCCGTGATTTCCCTAAATAAATCCAGGCAAATGCCGGGATGGTTCCTCTGAAAGGGCACGGCCGACTTCCTTCCCCATCCTTCCCTAATCCGATGAGACCGATGACCACGCTGTCTGGTCTCCTTCCCCAAACCAACCAACCAACCAAACTGACGCCCCAATTCAAATCGTCGGAACGGTGGCCATCCTGCACAACGGAAGTAGAGGAGGTGAAGTGATGTCTCCCACCGAGGAAGAAAGAGTACACATGACGGCCGAAACAATCAAGATTTTAGAAGTAGATTGGCACAATCAAACTGAGCGATCTTCATTAAGACAGCTCCACTGGTATGAAGTATTGACATGCACATAAGGAAGAAAATTCAGAAAATCTACTTCTAGGGGCAAAAAATTATTTGGAAACTAAAATTATGACACCAGAGATCCAGACGGGAACAGAGGTGAAGTATATGAAATGTACGAAGTGAAGTACTAAAAAGGAGAGAAGGGGGCAGAAGTCTCTGGAAGACACGTAGCAAAAGGAAGTGACAGGTTAGTAGGAAATCTACTGCTATACCCAGCAAAAGTAACTTTACTCTGGAAGTAGTAGTAGATTGGAGAAACAGAAGGAGGAGACCTAGAAAGAATACCGCTGAACGAGGTATACAGAATTGGCAAAATACGAGACGTATTCGGAAAGTAAGGTCCGATTAGGTGCGAAATGGAAACCACTCTGAAAAATCGATGGAACTTTGCACATACTCATATGTTTTGGGAAGAGTCTTTAGTGTGCCTCTCGCTCACTTCTCGTCTCTCTTTTCAGTTCAGAACTCAAAGTGATCAAGTAGAAATCCCTGCATAAATTGCTCGGTTCACTTTCTGCCACATGGTATAAGTTTTTATAGGTTTTTGTATTTTTTCTTTAAATTTGGATAGTAACGATACTGAATAATCTCACTCGCCAATTACTGTTAGAATTGTCAGATTTGTAAAACAGTATATTGCTGCTTAAGTGATAACACTGATGCAAAGCACTGTCACTTTGCTGATGCAAATGTCTTTGATGTTCTTCCACATCGGATCACCTTCTTGGGATTGCATAAGTTTTTTCCACAAGGCTCGAGGCCTTTTTCTATAAGCTTTGTCCTTTACCAGCAAGATCTTATATTCTGTGGAGTTCTCAACTAATGCTGCAAACTCCAGTAAACCTTGCGGTAGCCTGGATAATGCGTCGGCAACTACATTATCAGGTCCATGAACGTGTCTGATTTGAAAGACATATTTCTGTAGAGCTAAGGTCCATCTAGCTAACGTCGTTGCAGTAACTTGCAAGTTAACATAAAGCTGAAAGCCTGATGATCACAAAGGACGTTAACATGCTCCCCATATACATATTAACGGATTTTTTTAAAAAATCAAATACAACGAATGCCTGAAGTTCGGTCACTGTGTAGGAGCGTTCACGTTTGGTTAGTATTCTATTGGCAAATCCGATCATTTTGACTTCCGGTTTATCATCTGTCTGTTCAGTTTGAAACAGGCATGCCCCAATTCAATATTTTTACGCGTCTGATGCAATGAAGAAATCCTTTGACATATCCGGCTAATGGAGAATCGGTGCATTAATGAGTGCCTCCTTGATATTGTCACCTGCGATGCCCTGCACCAATGTGCACTTTTCTTTAAGAGGCTCAGTAACGCTTCGCTGTTGAGCTGCTGAATCGTCAGAAATCTTAGAAAAAATGGATGCTAATCCAATGAAACTTTTGAGTTGTTTTTTCGACTGTGGGTACGGAAAATTCGCAATTGCCTCCATTTTGCTTGGATTTGGTGCTATACCTTGAGATGTTATTACGTGACCTAAATTTCTTGTAGAGTAAACTTGATTTTTTTTTAACGTACAGTCACTCCTCTTGCTAGAAATTTGTCCAGCACATTCTGTATTAATTCAAGGTGTTCTCCTCAATGTCTGTCTCTAGCAACAGGCCATTCACGTATACTGTGACCTGATCTAATAGTTTGGGTCCTAGTACATTATCTAAGGCTGCACTGAGCACATCACCACTAATATTCAAGCCAAAGGGAAGAACACGGAATAATTGGTAACTTCGGTCTCCGAACACAAAAGCAGTATATTGCCTATATTCCTTAGATAATAGGGTGTGCCAAAACGAAGAACGTAAATGAAGTGAATTCAGTTATTTCTTACCACAGAAATTTTGAATTTGCTCGTCGAGGTTTACAGGCCTTGTTCGCACTGGCACAATAATCTTGTTGATGTCTCGTGCGTCGAGAACTAAACGTATACTTTTATCTGCTTTGGTTATGGCTAGCACGGGGCTACTACATGGTGAATTTCATGTTTCAATAATTCCTCAGTCCAGCATTTTTCGGATTTCCTTCATTACTTAATTTTTCTTTGTCCTGGGGATCGAGTATGAAGCTCTACAGTGGGTCTTATGGGGATAGACTTTCATATCGAAACATAATCTTTTATGATACCTGGTCGACCCATAAATACTTCATGGAATCTGGATAGCAAATTTATCAGTTGTCCAGTCTGTGAAGCGTCAATGCCAAGATGCCTCTTTCGCCTTCTCCTCTATTGTTGCGCCGATGTCACTCACGGTATTGGGTGCATCATTGTTTCGATTAGTATGACACTTTTATGGATGATCGTACTCTAACACCAACGTTTTTGTTTGCCGACAGATACGTGTAATCCTCTTGTCAGCGGAAGGCTCGCACCGAACTCCCTATTCAACTTCAACGTTATTAGTCGCTGCCGGTACTTAAGTACACATGTTCACGGGGCGTAATCTATTATAGCCTCTCTGTTCCGTAAAATCTCAAGGCCCAGTAACAAAGGTATTGATAAGTTTTCCATTAATAGGAACGTCCATATAACGCTATCATTTCCAAAGGAAACCTCAACCTGTGTCTGGTACTTTATAATTTGTGCTTTCTTTCCCTGCGCTCCTATAGCTTTGCAATTCGTAACAGGCAAAATCGGCCGTCTTTTTATTTGATTTACCTTCTTGAAAAATTGTGCGTTGATCACCGACAGACTGGCGTCTTTGTCGAGGAGGATAATGGCTGCTACACCATTGATGGTTCCATTGATACTTGCTGACTACTTTCCTTTGCTTCCCTATCAGCGACGGTAGATTCTTGGTAAGTTTCTACTTTCTTACTATCCGTATAGTGAATAATGTCGACGTTCTCTTGCGTAGATCTATTGCCCTTATTCTTAGTCTCGGTTTCCTGGCGAAAGCCTGCAGGGACCGAGATTAGTTCGTTGACTGTGATATAGTCTGTTTCGGCTCCGAGGGTACCTCCATTACTTTCACATTAAGTTATTCAACAGTCGGAAGCGGTCTACTCGGGTCCCACCATTATACATACTGGTTATTCGGCGTGGGTATGGCCTGTACGTAATTTACTGACTGACCCGAATTCATAAAATGTTGTTCCGGCTGCCAATGACTTGGCCCTGGTTGTTGCCAATAGTTGTTGTCACCACGCATGTATTTGGTTTATTCTTGTACGGAATGTCCGATTTATTTTATTTCGTCTTTTATTCCCAGAATTATTATTATTGTTATCAATTTCTTTACTGTATTGCCCAGATTTTCTCTTCCTCCGTCAAAGACTTTCGAAGAACACTTCTAAAGTTTATAATAAAAACTACGTGATAAATATTCTTTCTACTCTCCTCGTTGAATACTTGGAATTGGCGGTGTTTAATCATGCTCTCTTCATTCTTTAATGTACTTAAGTGCATGGAGTTTTTGTCATTAGCAGGCGGTGTACTGAATTACTGCAAGTACACTGTGCTTCATAATTCGGGCTTCTTGGTGAAATAAACTGCTGAGGTGATATCGATTGATTACCGAAACCTGGTCTATTATGCACTGCAATAGAGGTTTTTGTCAAATTTTCAATGTTCTTTTGCGTGTCAATATCAGCGTCCTCGCTGTCTGCTGACTTTGTTTCAAGATTGTGATCTTCAATATCTAGTGCCTTGACCACTTCCGTTCGGACTTGTTTCTGTATTTCTGTGTGGATACCATTCTGTATTTACTCCATAGTAGTAGTCAAAACTTTGAAATGTGTTTCTAACTTATCTACATCGTTATGAAGATTATTCACATGAGTTGTTATGTTTTCCTATGGATTAATACTGGTGTTTATTGCATTAATTTCTTTCTCGTAATTGCTATATCGCGATCGACTATCATCTGTTTAATTCTCTGAACAATTTCCTTGTCTCGTTGGATAAAGATTTTGTTTATTTGTTTTATTAATATCCTATCACCCCCCTACTCCCTGAGCTCGAGCTGTTGTTCTTTTATAGCCTTTTCTTGGCTACGCTTTTCCTTTTCCTGTTCCATGATACTAAACTTTTCAAATAATAATGTTAGCAATTTACCATCCGATAGTGCATAACTTGACAACTGCTAATTCTGCCCGTCGCCCGGTAGAAATATTTTCATTCACTTCTAAAGGTTTAACTGCAGGAATGTCCGTCTGCGATGACAACTCTTCAGTTTCATTTTCGCTCGGAACATTAGGCAATAAATCGTTATCATCTATATTTACATTGTCAAGGACTTCCACTGAAGAGTGCTATGGTTCGTATATTGAGGGTCTGATGCCATCTCTGCATCAGCATGCTCATTCGACTTTATTTGCTCCTTCGGTCTAATCATGTTTCACACTAATATTGCACAAAAATGTATCACTGACAATAACAACAAACTCCAAAAACTATTTTACGACTAACAAATATACAAATAACAATAGTTAAATGAGTGAAATGTGTACACAAAATACCTACTAGAAAAATTATATTTGAAAATATTGCAACACTTCAGACGCCAATCATTCCAATATACCGGGTGATCAAAATGTCAGTATAAATTTGGAAACTGAATAAATCACGGAACAATGTAGATAGAGAGGTACAAATTGACACACACGCTTGGAATGACATGGGGTTTTATTACAACCAAAAAATACAAAAGCTCAGAAAATGTCCGACAGATGGTGCTTCATCTGATCAGAATAGCAATAATTAGCATAAGAAAGTAAGACAAAGCAAAGATGATGTTCTTTACAGAAAACGCTCAATATGTCCACCATCAACTGTCAACAATAGCTGTAGTCGAGGAATAATGTTGTGAACAGCACTGTAAAGCATGTCCGGAGTTATGGTCAGGCACTGGCGTCGGATATTGTCTTTCAGCATCCCTAGAGATGTCGGTCGATCACTATACACTAGCGACTTCAGGTAACCCCAAAGCCAATAATCGCACGGACTGAGGTCTGGGGACGTGCGAGTCCAAACATGACGAAAGTGGCGGCTGAGCACACGATCATCACCAAACGTCGCGCCCAGGAGATCTTCCACGCATCTAGCAATATGGGGTGGAGCGCCAACCTGCCTAAACGTCGTACGTTCCAGCAGGTGTTTATCAGCCAGGCAGCGGATGATGCGATTCTGTAACATATCGGCGTACCTCTCACCGGTCACGGTAGCAGTTACAAAACCAGAATTACGCATTTCCTCGAAGAAAAAAGGCCCGATAACGGTAGATGTGGTAAATCCAACCCATACCGTGACTTTCTCGTCGTGCAATGGAGTTTCCACGACAGTTATAGGATTTTCGGTAGCCGAAGTTCTGCAGTTGTGGGCGTTGACAGACCCTCGGAGCGTTACTGAACCAATCGTCATCTTCCGCCATCTTTTGAATCTCCCACACCGCAAATGCCCTCCGCTTCACTAAATGGCCAGGTAACAGTTCATGATGCCAATAGATTTTGTACGGATAGTATCGGAGGGTACGCCTAAGTGCCAACCAAACAGTAGTGTACGGAATGCCGGTGCGACGTGCGACTGCACGAGCGCTGACTTCCCCGTGCATAGGCGAACCCGCTACTGTCTCCATTTCTTCCAGAACTGTCTCAGCAGCATTACGTCTTGTGCTCGGTCGGTCACTACGGTGTATATCATCTAAACAACCAGTGGCTTCGAACTTCGAAATCATTCTCGCCACAGCTGCATTTGTCAACGGACCTTTACCCGTTCGAATCCCCTTCCCATGGCGTTCGGATCGTAACGCTGTACTAGCACATTCCCCATTCTGATACAGCTTCACTAAAAGCGCCTTTTCAAGTAACGTCAACATGCTGCGACTGCTGGCGCATCTGATTCTCTCTCTCATTACAGCTCCTTTTATACACGATTATCATGCGCAGTCACTGACGTTTTGCTGTCCAGCACCATCTGTCGGACATTTTGTGAACTTTGTTTTTTTTGTTCTAATAAACCCCCATGTCATTCCAAGCGTGTGTGTCAATTTTTACCTCTCTATCTACATTATTCCGTGGTTTATTAAGTTTTCAAATTTACACCGCCTTTTTGATCATCCAGTACGTTCATAAATCTCTCTCGTATCAGAGTCACACATGACAAGAGAATAACGAATGTATTAATTTTTATTATGGTACACTGCACCTGTAAACAATTATAATAACTATAATATTTCAATAAATGTTGTGTATCTTGGTCTCACATTGGGCGCCAATCTGGGGTGTTAAATCTCCACCTAGGAACGTGTAGCAATGTCCTCTGTCATGCACTGTAAATGTCACTCAGTTAATTCACAAAAGTAGTCATTTATAATCAACAAACAAGCTTAATGTATGACAAGTAATCTGAACTAAACAAGAGTAATGATTTTAGTAATATCAATTCTGTTGTTTAAAAAATTCTTTGCTACCTGCAGATCGTTTATCAGAGTTAACGGTACTGTTATCTCGAGGTGGCAACACTTTTCTTTAAGCAAAATGAACAGTTTTGTCACACAATACCACATATACACAACACTAATGTATTTTCATGTCGAAATGTTTCATAAAAGTTGTTACGAAATTACCAGGCTTCATACATCAGCAGATAAGAATTTATATCACATAAGATGCTGTTGGCATTCATAGAAGTTCATTATGTTCACAGTCTACCTGGAATTTATTAGCTCAGAGTGGGTCTTCGGCCACTAGAACATAATTATTACTGGAATTATAACCAACAACATTCAAGTTTGTATAGGAAATCAATTTAAAACGGCCGCTGCAACATTTCACTAAGATGGCGACTCACATAAGACATTTATCGACTAGGCTTCAAGCTGTATTTTAGTCGTAATAAATAATACATACTAAATCTTTTCTCACCTTCATTATAGGCATTAACATTCGAAAATATTTCTCAATGTTTCGTGACACATAGATATTCATTATTTATCAATAAGCTGATCTGTAGACCAATAGAGCTAATGGCTGCGCTCTTTGATAGCTGAGCAGAAAACTTAACATTTATATAAGACGACAATTACAATGAAATAAAACTCCAAACAAAGAAGATTCATTTTAGCAACACATAAACTCTGTTTTCAAACATCAGTTAGCAACGTAACTATACTTCAGTACAGTTTTTACAGACCTCTGTGTTAACGAGACATCAGTCACTTCCTATCAGTACAACAGTTCGAACAAGAAGAAGGATTTTTGTACAAAAATCACAGATAACAAAAGATTGAGATTTTTCATTATTTTTATACATGGGTATTGTCCGAGATATATTTTTTTTACTAAATATTAAATTATGTCGTTGACAATAATTGTTTATTATTTCATTAATGATGAAGTCCCTTTTATCAGTATCACGAGAATGCGACCATAGTTCAGACACATTCCACACACAACGCTGTCGTGAATATTATTTTGAAAAAAATGTAGGCGTGGGTATTATAATCTGTGGAAATCCTGGTAAAGAAAACCAGGGAGACAAATTACACTGGGTGAGAAGGACTGAGACAGGGTAATTCTATCCTTCAGTGTTAAGTATTTTACAAAGTTGTATAATGTTAAACAAATAAGGCGATTATTTTGAGTTTGAAAAGTGTATACTGATATAATTTTATTGAAAATTCCTCACAAACTTTTTAAGCACGTCAAACTTTCAGCCATCGTTTAATGGTAGTGCTGGTGTGGTGTGGCGCAGTTGTGTCCGCGATGGAGTAGAGGAATCATTACAGTAAGACACCAAAAGAACAGTAGGATTTATAAATTATTGATTAAAGGTGGGGATAGTAAGAACGAGGGTAAAACGACAGGATATGCTGGAACAGCACTGGGATAGAGCGTTGTAGATTTTGGTTGGTAAGACGGATATACAGATTTAATGGCTGCGAGGTTGGAAATCTAGCACGAACGATGGATAAGATGTAGAGACGTATAAGAGGTGGAAACTATGTATAATGGCTAGCTACCAGTATTGGAGATAAGAGGGTATCATAAGGCGTGCTAAGATTAGCTTGCCTACTCTGTTAGAATATGTTCAAGGAGAAGAATGCGTCGGAACAGTATGTTCTGGCGTTGGATGCGAGCTGGGGAGTACATGTCCTTCAAGGATTTGGTAGGATGCAGTAATGAAATTTAATTATTTGATGTAAGTACCAGAAACCTGATGGCAAGATCTTTGAGACTTTGTTGTGGAGGATAAATTTAATTTACAATAGAGTTAGTAAGCAATTTTCTGTGTTAAGATCTGTAGCACAAGCAGATAGGCTAAGATGTTATGGATCGAAGCTACGTCGCTGTATGAATGTTTACGACCCAATAATCATTTTTACAAACGCTATACGACTACGTAATAAGCTTAATAATTAATCACAGTAACTCACACTTGCAGAAAAATCTTACAACGTGAAATTGATGTGGGCAGGTCGTGTAAATTTATATCAGAGATTGTGTAGTCATTCTAAAAAACCTTTCAAACTAACCCCGCTTGAACATATAGTGCCTTAGACAGAAAACGGTGTAACTGAGACAATAGTTTACCAAATAATTAATGCATGATGTCAGGGAAGATATATATCTGCATATACTACTGCATAACCTAAAGGCGTTACTACCACGTGCTGCATAAATTAAGAGGGTTGTCCAGAAAGTAAGTTCCGATCGGTCGCTAAATGGAAACCACAGTGAAAATCAGAAACATTTTATTTGCAAGAGGTAGCTACACTTTCCAGATACTTCTCTACATATCGCCGATCCGACTTAGAACAAATTTCCAGCACCATCGTTATAGATGGCAGCCTGTGCTTTCCGATAATTGTCTAAGCTGGTCTACAGCGCGTAGCCTGCGCTCAAGTGTTGTCTTCGTATCCAGCGTTTCATGTGAACAGAGATGATACTCAGTACGAGCCAATTAGGGCTGTGTTGTGGCTGATCGAACACTTCCCATCAAAAAGACTGCAGGAGCGTCTTCGCTGCCCCTGCAGAGTGCGGCTCTGAATTGGCATGAAGAAGGAAGTGCGTGGCAGTTGTGTTAGGTGGGCTGCATTCATTAAGGCGAAGCCTCTTAGAGGGCCCTCCTACTTGGAAGGAGGCATCGTTGTTTTGGGCACCTTTACTCGCTCACAGTGCGCTCACAACTGAAAAGAGCGTCCTGATGATATCGATGGTCATACTAGAGAGACTACGCAACACATCTGTGCAAAGCTTCATCGGAATTTGACTGTGGTGTCCATTTCGGGACCGATCGGAACTTACTTTTTAGACAACTCTCGTATTTCAAGGACAAGTCAATATACACATTATAAAAACAGAATCCGCCGTAGAGAACTCCACACCCATCGTCATCGACGAAATTTGCCTTTCCGAAGTGAAAATTTTACACTCAGAGAGCAGAATATTTATTAGTAATCCGTGGAAGAAACTGTGAATGACTGAACTGTTAGATTATTTCTATCGTAGATCATCGCCGAATTGATAAAGGGGAATGTTAGCAACCTCTGTGTACGAAATGACTTTGTATAACACAAGCGTAAGTGGGTAACCACAATACTGAACTGATCTATTATATTAACATCAAAACAGTGTGGACCTAACACTACTCATGTACATGTATCGAATTTCTAGGAATCGCAGAAACACGATCTTGCTAATCATAGCTTCCAATAATGCTTTAGTTCATCTGAAATACGGGACAGAATAAGGAAACTGAGAGCAGAAGACATTAATTTGAGTAACTATGACACGGTGCTGTAATCAGTTTTCAACTTACCAAAAGTAATCGATCTCTGAACCTCTGTAACAACACACGACTATATACAAGCGCACGCTCGCGTTTCAACACCAATTCAACTCGTTAAAGGTAGCTATTTAAATGTGCAGTTACTAATATCACCCGATTTAAATGTCTTAAACTCTGAGTATTAATTTTCACTGCAAATAACAGTAGCGGTCTCGCCAAATTTCCAACTGCAATTACCTCCTGTGAATAGCTTCCCACTCACGGCTTTCACGTCCAGAAGAAAAGTGTGATTTCAGCCTCAGTCGAGCCCATGGTCAACTCAACCACCTCATCCCTGATTGGCTGGAACGGAGCATTTCATCGCAAAGAGATAACTTAAAGAGTTTACGTGATCTTTCGATGCCGGTTATAGGATATCTTTGTGAAAAGTTTGAACTGATTATTTAGTGATCTAAAGAAAGGAAAAGTGCCAATAAAATGAAAGACCAACAACCACCTTTCAACTTATTGTTACTAAGACGGTTGAATTATGAAATTAAAGTTTGTCAGCAGTAGTCAGGCATTATTTACTTTATCGCTGTGACTGCTAAAAATGGCCTGATGCAATTAGTGGCGTCACTATTTTGAACGTTACCCGCTACTTTTGTAGCCGACGCACCTTCCTTTTACTTTAGTAAAACATGGCGGAGAGTCACTCATCTAGATTCATAGCCTTGGCGTCGCAGCTTCTCTATTTCGTTTTCCAGAGGGGTCGTCGCGATGGAGCGCATATTTCACACCGCCGTCGGCTCCTCTCGCAAATACGACTCCAGAGTTTTACGAGCACCCGGAGTCGTCACTCGCCTGCGACATCCGCGCCATCCTCCTTGAAATTCACCCTCAAGTTCGTTATTTATTTTCCTCACTCTTCCACGATCTATACTTCTGTACGCCCTACTTGAAGTCCTCGTTTGTCACAGACTCACCAATAATTATCTGAGCACATTGATTTTGTTGTTGGTTGCTCTATGATGTCAGTATAAATTTATAAAAATCATATAACGGGTGCTTAAAATGAAAGGGCAGGTATTCACGGAATTCCAGTGCGAGCTGCAATTATCGTATGGCAGCGAAACTTGGTAGATATGCTAATGCCTTAAGGGACAATCGAATGACGCTGGGAAAAAATTAATTCCATTGTTGGTCACCAGGTGCAAATCCGGGGCTGTACTGCATCTCATAGACGTCTCCGGTGCTCATATTGAACAAATTGTGTAAGCGGCAGTTAATAAAAAAAATCAGCATTATACCTTTCTCACTTGTTTGACACTTTGTGCCGATGTCGTTTTCCCATTCCATTACATACGGAAACATTTCTCTACGTCTTTCTTGCATTCACAGCATCAAATTTTCACCTGGTGGCCAAAATTGGGACTAACTTTTGTCGCATTAACACATTATAATATCGAGCACGTTTCACTGCCATACTATAACTACAGTCCACACTGGACCTCTGTGAGTACCTCCACTTTAGTTTCAAGTACCTGGTATGTATGTATGTATCTTCATATGTTCCACATCTCCTATTGCACTGGATAGATTCCAAAATTATTTGGTATGCGTATCACTTACAGTCTGGAATCAAGCTCTATGGGGTTTAGAACGATAGTGGTAAGGGTGACATGTGGTTGACATAGATCCATTACTCAGGAAAGTCAGGAGCAGTTTCTGCCTAATCTTTCTACATACAGAACTGATTATCTTTCAATTTATACAACAAATGTTTAAAAATAATGTGAGGGTAACATAGTAGGGGTAACAGCGGATGTGAGAAACTGCGACGCATAAAAATAAGAAATAGCGAGATAAATTAGTACTGAAAGGAAGGTTTTCGTTGTTGCTAACCTGTTGATTGTTCCAATGATGTTTAGGCTCGACGACTGTGGCGGTGGCGATGGGTGCGAAGACAGTCATTTATGAGCATATATCTCTAACAGTTAAAGAAATTTTTATCAACCTTCCTAAACGTATCTGGAAAAAAAACTGTGACAGTAACACGCTGAGATGGAAAGGTGTGACGTAGAAGCATACCCCTGTAGCAGGTTCAACTAAAATTAGTGTATAAATGACTTGTTACTTACATAAAAAGTACTGTACACGTAAGGTACCCAAGGGCTGGGGGCGACTTGGGATTAACATATGCAAAACTCAGGGGTGCGAGTGAGGATGAGAAGGAGTGACATCTAAAAAAGTTCGAAAACGGCCTGTTGGTATTTATTTCCTGCTTTTAGTTAGAATACTCTAAAATGTGGGAGGCGCCATCTGTCTCTTACTGTGTTGCTCATTTCGTCAACCAGGTCGCAACAACGAGCATCGCAGCGAGACAATAACTTTGTTAGTGAGTTTCAGGGCGAAAGATATTGCCTGATGTCAGGATACCACAGACACATTTACATTCCTCTCTGTAGTCGCTTGGTGTAAGGCAGCGGAGAAACAGACATTTGCTAGCCCTTTTCCCTCAAGAAGAAACAGTTCTGGTTGTTTCTATACCTCAAACGAAACGAAGGTGCGTCTATTACATGTAGCATATACGGCCGAGATCACGCACGTAAACCTAGCATGTAACATAAATTGCGACGTAAATGACCTGACGTGCGAGGTACTTCGACGCAATTTAACATTTATACTGCTTTCTGGGACCAGTTGTTGGGTAGGGAAAGTGTATGTATGGCTAAATTTGCACTCGGGAATATTGTTCAGGAGCAGGGTGCGCCTAGTCAGGGCAGACAACGTGTGGACGTCTTTGAAGAGCATTCAAAGAGAGGAATTAATGTTTCCTGTATCACAATGAAGTACAATTATCAGCCAAAATATTAAGACCACTACACACCTCGACTTTGGATGCCACCTGGTGGTGCTGTGGGCATGTGACGCTGTAAGGAAAGTATGTAAGCGGAGCAGACACGGACGGTGGATCACCCTGGCGACGATATGCGCTGCAGATGGGGAAATCCATTGAGACAACTGACTTTAACAAAGGGCACATTATTATTACGCAGAGGCTGTGAACGAGTACCTTGGAAACAGGGAAGCTGGTCGACTGTTCACGTGCTGCTGTCGGCAGCATCTGAAGAAAGAGGTAGAAGGACAGTGAAACTACCACTACCCGCTAAATAGTTGCACGTCAACAACTCTTCAGAGAACTTGGCTTTCGCAGGATTATCTGGTCTGTAAAGTAGGGTAGATGGTGAACTGTGGCTTCCGTTGACATCTCTGCCGAAATAGCACAATGCTGGTGCAGGCACAAGTGTCTAGAAACACACCGTTCATCGTACATCGTTGGGCATGGAGCTCAAAAGCCGAGCACCCCTACATGTTCACATGTTGACTCAACGACGTCGTCAATTACTATTGCAGTGCGCATGGGACCATAGGTCTTCGGCTGTCGATCAATAGAAACGTGTCGGCTCTTCGGGTGAAACAAACTTTTGCTTCATTATTTCGATGCTCATCTCCATAAACGCCATCATGTACGTGAAATGCGGCTCGAAACGTGCAGCGCGCCACGGACTAGGCTGGTGGGAGTAATATTGTGCTATGGAAGACATTAACCTGAGCTTGTGTGGGACCTGTGATAGTAATCGAAGCTGTGAACTACCTGCACCCCTTCATACTTGATTTCTTCGCTGTTACGCAGTTGGTAACATGTTTTGCCTCATCAGTTGTACAGTTTATAGTTGGACGCACCACAATAGTTGGACGCAGCACAATTGTTCGAAAATCCTCAAGACAGTCTTGATATTGATGGTAAGTAAAATGTAAATTTACAGTACCGCAGTGCCTGTGTTGTTAATAAGAACAACGGAATATTGCTTCGGAAATGCTTGCGTTACCTTGTACGGCAACTACATAATGTGAGCACTAAAACAGGTTATGACATATGAACCATGACAAATAGTTGTGGGGTCTGGCCGTGAGTCATTCACGGATAGTCAGAGCGTTACTGCGCCCGCTCGCGTAAAACAGGAAATCAGGGTTCGAGTCCGACTCCGGCAAAAATGTTTATTGTCCTCATTCCCTTATACAGACGATGGCTTTTCGTATTTGCAACTGCGTTTATATTCACGTGAATGTTAATTTAGGCATTTAGGACCTAGATCCAAAAATGAGTAGGGAAGGAAACACAACGTAACTTCCTGGGTGTCGGTGCTGAAAATCGTTCTGTTTGGGTAGGCACTCTTTGCCAGCAGTAAACAGCATTTTTCTCATTTTGGATAAACACAGCGAGTGAATGGGGAATGGGGGAGGGCATACCGCCAACAGTTCAACTGAACAAACAGTATGCTAACGCCACATGTTAATTCAAACACAACTCATAATGAATTATAACTCAACACTAGAAGAAATATTTTAAAGAATGAGCTAGATGGTTGGGCGATATGTACACTTGACAGCAAAAAAACTGGGTCACTGCTGAATACAACCAACATAACGTAGCTGTGTTGCAGGTCCTCTAAACACCAAAACCCCATGGGGTACAGTCGTTTGACTACACACAATGGGTACCGCAAGGGACTACTTGAGACAAAAGTCTTTATGGCAGACAGTCTAAGCGTCAACAATTATCGTCATACAAAACATATTAGAAAACATGTTCTTAGCGATGAGACACCACTCGTAAACTAACCTTAATTACAACAAGTGACATTCAAAAAGGTCTGAGAAATCGGAGTATTTTACATATATCGTACAGTAATCCTTAGTCAAAATTAAATACTTGACACTATATATGGAGTTACGAAGCTGTACGGCAATTCGAAAAAAGTTTTTCGCTCTCGAAATGGTTTTCCATCTACGTGCTGAACGTTGCTCAACGGCGAGTGGCTCTGGAAACTGGATATTGGACGAACCAGTAAACAAACGCGATTAACAGCAACAAGCACTCTACGGAAATCTCAACATTAACAGCGAATCACCAGTAACATCATTGCTCTCATAACACATCAACAGTTACGTGTACACAAATTTGAACTTTAAATGATATGACCAACGTCGTCGTTCTGGACCTGGATTCAAACCCAGCACCTACAGACAAGTTAAGCTTTGTTTGAGCCTTATTGAGACCCGATCACTAGGCATAAAGAGACGTGTAGACGTTTGCACCAGTATCAGTTATAAATTCAGATCCTGAAAAAAAATGACGAAAATGTTTGTAGTGAACTGGGAATCCTGTCATAACAGTTACCTTCCAGGGAACTACCCCCACCGACGTTTAATATGGTGTCATTCACAAGGAATAAGGTACGCTCATGTTTAAAATCGAAATGCCATCATGTAAAGCTTGTGACATTGATGCAAACCCAGCACCTAATCGTATTGTTAACAAAGTACGTAAAATCAGAATTTAAATATCAAATGTTTTCACCAATAGCGAGATGTTGGAACCTTAAATGACGATAGAATCGCTTTTGCCTGACTGGGATTCGAACCCAGCATCTAGCGCCGTAGTTTTCTAGCCAGGAACAGACGATAAATAGCTATTGTTGATTCACCAGTAGCGAGATTTCCGTATGTGTAGCTAGACATCAGGCGACGAAAAGTTCTGTGCTGAATGGAATTCAAACTCCGAACACGTGGTCATGAAGACACTTTAACTATCAAATTCTTTTCCAATAATAGCTAGGAGTGGCATGTTTGTACTTTCAATGATGTGATGGAAAATACTCTGCTGGCTAGAAGTTGAATCCACAACATATCGTCGTTGGTGATAACAACGAACACAACGTCAAACCCAAATCCTTTTTCGCCATTAGGATGGAGAGGAATGTTTGAACTTGGAAAGATGTAAGGATACGTTTGATCTTGTAATGTTGTGATAAAAAGCTCATCATGTGGCTGTGAGTTGAAACGAACACGTTACAGCTGACAACGCACATAGAGACGTAGAAAATGCAACTATTTTTCACTAGTAGTTCGGAGTGCACATGCTAGGGCTAGAAATGAAATAATGAATATATTGTGCTGATCAGGATTCGAAACCAGATAGGTGCCTTTTCAAGTGGCCTAGAATCTTGGGGAACACAGTGAAATCGAATTCGAATACCACTCCAGCACCACAATTTTCAACGTTTCAGTTTCAAATAAAGGAAGAGCTTTGTGGACTTACATGGCAATTGGTTCATTAAATGAAATACGTTTTCTAGTTTACGACGGCTTGCTGGTGACAGAGTCTCTGCCTTCCGGGGTTTCTCCATCTGTCACAGATCAAACGAATGCCGCTCTGCCCCAGTCGGCAACGAAGGGATGTTATCTTTACTGCGGATATTGAACTACGGAGCTTACTGGCGTTCAGCACTTGGCGTTACTAGGGGTGAAGAAGAGTTACTTGTGTGTGTTAAAAATTTACACCTGACGTGAGATGTGAACCTACAGGTTTTACACATCAATACAAGATTAATCCACCAGACCACAGAAACCCCTGCCAAGCACATAATTATGAATGGCAGAGTAGTCATGTAGATGTAGATACAGATGTCAAGGGACGGGTAACAGGAAGGAGGGCGGGATCTGGGAACGGACAAAAGTGCAGAAGTGCAAAATATAAGCGTGAAATGCTTGCAAAGTATTGCTTACTTAAATGTGTGCCGCAGTGCGTTTTATCTTAGGACCGAGAGATAAGGAAGGTTTTCAGAACGAAGAATGGGTTATAGGGAAGGGTAAATCAAAGAATACGGTTTCACAGGTGTTGAGAGGAATGACAGAGAGTAAAGACAGCAGCAATTAAAAGAGAAAATGTAGTGTCAATGGAAACCGCTAGATTTGTTTCTTAAGTTTTGGGGGAATGGAATAGAAGGGCACTTGCGGCGATAGTGTCAGAGAGAGAGAGTGTGAGAGAGGAGATATTAACAACGAGCAAACATAATATGAAATCGTTTGCGTATTGTGTGAAGGACGGAGGGTGTAATCATGGATGAAGAGGGAGTTGTATTTAAAGTAACCAAAACTTCTATGACAGAATCCATCTACGCTGATTAGTTTGTAAGTATCTAGACAGGGTATAAATGGAATCAAAATAGAATATTTAACAAACTGTATATTCAAAAGAAACCCACTTGAATTAAAAAGTCAACTCAAAGGAATACTAAGCCATATTGTATCTTTCCTGTTGCCATGCGATCTTCCACTAGCTCCCAATGAGGAAAAATGACGAAAAATAAGACATGAGAAAATATTTTTAAGGACTCTAATATTTTATTCGGAATCCTTCGTTATTTTGTACTTCTATCATGCGTCTTGGCATAGAATGTATAAGCCGTCGGAAGTAACAGCCTGAAGAAGCAACTTCCTCCCAGGCTTCCAGGACGCAATTCCAAAGAGCGTCGGCAGTAGTTGGTTGGTTTCGTGGCCAGTTTTCTGTTAAAGTTCTGGCGACCTCAGCCCACATGTTTTCCATGGGGTTCATATCAGCCGCCCGTGGCGGCCAGTCCATGACGTTGACGCCAATTGTGGAGAGCTGCTGCTGAATAAATGCAGACTTGTGAATGGGAGAATGGTCCTCTTGCAACGTGACGTCCCCTTCTGCGTACAGCATTCGCACTGACGGAAGCATCACATTTTCCAATATGTGGGCATACTGCACACTGTCCAGAGTTCCTTCTATCCTGTGAAGAATTCACGCCCCTCTCGCAGCAATTCAACCCCAGCAGGTAACAGATAGCCGGCCACTTCTTCTCGTCATGGTTACATATTCGCGTCGATGGCGAGTCCCTTTCGGCCTGTAAACGATTCGTGGACCGCCGTTACTGATGAAAAACACCTTCTCATCAGTGAAATGTGGTTGTCCCACGACTTCCTCAGATAAAGCTCCGCAAATGCTAGCCGGTATAAAACATTGTCTTCGCTGAGCTCTTGTTTCATGGCGGATCGTCGTGCATGCAGTATAGCGTCCCTCAGCCTTCGGCGAATCGTGTCACTGGAGCCGGGGAAGTTGGTCTCCCGTCGCAACTGCTTCGCGTTCAGGAAGAGATTTTCTCTACTCCTAGACACTGCGTCCCTGACTTCCTGCTGTGAGCTCACTCTCTTCCTGCCTGAGCCAGGAGCCCTGTTGGTGGTGCCTCTTTCAAGGCAGATCCTCCACCATCTTGTTTCAGTGGTATGTGGTACGCCATACCTTCTGCCAGCTTCTCTGATGGAACATTCTCCTTCTTCAATGATAGCGACGACGCTATCTCGAATAGCTCTCTCCCAGTGAGCCATTACGGCAGACAGCCTGATGTGTATTTCTGCTTGCCGCTCTTATACTGATGCCAGGAGAGGAGGTAAACATATTTACGTCAAACGGAGCGGCAGAGGCAGAGGCATGCGGCGCAGCCGTGCTGGCTCGTCCCCGGCTGTTGGCCCACCAACGCCACCGCCAGCTCGCTCACTTCCGTCTCTCCTCGGCCAGCCTGGCTGGCCAGTAGCTCGCGAGCCGCGGCTAGTACAGAGCCGGGCCGCAAGGCCACGATCACCCATTGAGGGATCAAAAGTTATACCTAACCTACCCAAGTCTGTAGTATAAACTAACGCAGCTACAGCTATTATGCTATAACATGTGCGGGCACACCTACAGTTGACGATTCATTCAAATATTTGACGAACAAAGCGTTCAAAAACACATTCATTTTAAACATGGCTACCAAAAAATATTTCACGTAGCTAGCAATAGCAGGAAACTATTCTTTCTTGTAAGCGCTCTGCATTAGATGTAGCTTTAAGAAAACGTGTATTCAACCACGACAACTAAGCGGGATCTAAGAGTAAACAGGTTTGACGGCAGCTTCTCAAGATAATAGTATATACATAATATACAATACACGTTTTTTGCACTTATGCCATGTACTCAGTGTCTCTGAAACAATACGTGCTGCACGACGGAAATTACTTTCTGCTGAGCCACTTCATTTACATCTCAATGATACATGGCTACTAGAGAACATTACCCTTTACGGCAGTCAATCCACTTGCAAATTAACACCATGATATCGCAGATATTAGGCAACACGTTACTAGGGATGAGAAAGGCCTTAAGGTTTGCAACTAAACATGCTACTCCTAGCTACTACTGAATAAGAATTTGATTATTAACATGTCTTCATAACCATGTGTGCGGCGTTCGACTCTCAGTCAGCATAGACGTTTTCGTCGCCTTATTTCTAGTTAAACGTGCGCGCATCTCGCTAATGGTGGACCAACATTGGACATTTCTCGTCTGTTCCTGGTTAGGCAACGACGGCGGTAGGTGCCGGGTTCGAATCCCGGTCAGGCAATACAACTTCAGTCTTCATTTAAGGTACCAACCTCACTACTGGTGACAAACTGTGATATCTATATTCTCATTTTACGTACTTATTCAACAATCCGATCAGGTGCTGGGTTCGTATCCTTGTCACCAGCATTACATGATGGCATTTCAATTTTAAACATGTGCATCCTTTGTTCCTTGACAATGTAACAATATACAAGGTCTTTCGAGGTTAATTACCAAGAGGGTAATTATCATGTTAGGGTTCCTGGTTTCGTATAAACATTATCGTCATTTCCGTTCAAGCTGAGAATTGATAACTGATACTGGTGCAAACTTCAATATTTGACGTCTCTTTCTGCCTACTTATCGAGTCTCGATAAGGCACAAAACTTTGCTTGGTTAACAATGGCTTTACGTTCTGGGTTTGCATCTGGATGCAGAACGAAGACGTTGCTCATGTCATTTAAAGTACAACTTTGTGTACAAGTAACTGTTGATGAGTAATGTGAACAATGATATTACTTGTGATTCGCTGTTAATGTTGGGATTTCCGTAGAGTGCTTGCCGCAGTTAATCACGTTTTCTTCTAACTGCTTAGTATTATATAAAATTGATGTGAAACCACTCCCCGTTGAACGTTGAACAACGTTCAGCATGTTTTGGGTAAACCTTTTAGACAGCAAAGAACTTGTCTCCAATTGCCATACAACTTTATAAATCCGTATTCTGTCTGAAATATTTAATTGTGCCTAAGGATTGCTGAACGATTTATGTGACAAAATTAGTTGTTCAAAAATGGTTCAAATGGCTCTGAGCACTATGGGACTTAACATCTGTGGTCATCAGTCCCCTAGAACTTAGAACTATTTAAACCTAACCAACCTAAGGACATCACACACATCCATGCCCGAGGCAGGATTCGAACCTGCGACCGTAGCAGTCGCGCGGCTCCGGACTGAACGCCTAGAAACGCTAGACCACCACGGCCGGCAAAATTAGTTGTCCCATAACGTTGGAAATGTCACTTATTGTAATTAAGTGTAGTTTACAAACGTTAAGGACTGTCTGATCTCTTCTGTACTCTCGTGGTGTTACTTTATATCTCGACGAACTGTCATAAAGACCGGTGTTCTCTAGTAGTCTCTAGCGGTACTCATTGTGTATCTTACAACGACTGTACTGTGGAGGGTTGCGACGATGTGCAACACAGATATGCTATGTTGGTTGCCTAGATTCAGGTGCAGCCTACACTTTGGAATTCAGGTGTGACCCACTTTTGTTGCTGTCGAGTGTACATTGTGTAGTCTTCGCAAACTAAGATGAGTGTTAAATATAAATCGCTAATCTTTCCAATATGAAGTACTTTCTGCAACAAGTGGTTATTTTCGACAAAATTATCTTTGAAACTCTTACAATTATGTGTTTTATTTTGGAACTTAGGTCACTTAAGGCAATCTCAAAAGAAATGTTTGGATACCTTCGGTAATGTGCATTGAGAAGGTATTTTTAAATATGTACCCATAAGTTCTATTGAGGACAGCTGGGTGCCAAGGTGTGTATGAAAAGTGACACTTTTTATGGAACCACAGAGATTTCTCATTATATGGCCATTTGTTTGTATATGTCAGTAGCTGCTTTTGAACAAAATGTCGTTTATTTGTATATCTGTGGACAAAATTAAGTATTCCTCACTCGGAATATTTCCGTTAGATCACCAGGTAGATATAACTAAACTTTTTTTATTTAAACAAGTAAACTTCGGAAGCAAATACTCTGTTGTATCTGATACATTACAACGAAAGACAATAAATGTTCTCCAGAAATTCCGCTTAGCAATGTGAATAAGGTCGTCACAAACAGCTGTTCTGCTACGAAACGTCTTGACCAATGAAAAGTCTGTCTTAAAAGCAAAGTATGTACTCAAAATCCTACCTTCAGAGCAGCACGACTCGTCCACGGCCCAGACTACCGAGGTTCAGAGCAGAGATCGCAGGAGCGAATCCGTCAGGAAGACGAAGGCGGCGTCAGATCTGAGGCGGTGTCCAAATGGTGACAGCACATCAGTCGCTCGTTGGCGAAGATGGAACTACCTCTAGACGGCTCCGCGCGGACAGGTACTCGCTCGGCGGAAGGTTACAGTTTTCCTATTGGCTATCGAAGTTCAAATGGCTCTGAGCACTATGGGACTTAACTTCTGAGGTCATCAGTCCCCCAGAACTTAGAACTGCTTAAACCTAACTAACCTAAGGACATGAGACACATCCATGCCCGAGGAAGGATTCGAACCTGCGACGGTAGCGGCCGCGCGGCTCCAGACTGTAGCGCCTAGAACCGCTCGGCCACTCCGGCCGGCTTCTAATTATATTTTCACATAAGAAGATGTGCGCTGCAGTTTCTACGAGCCGACATTTGTCGCAGCATGGAGATGGTCTCAATTTGATTTTCCATAGTCGTTCCGTTGTGGGTATGGTTTCGTTTACAACGCCGCACCACACGGCACTGACTCTAGTTGGTAGAATTTTATTGTTGATATTTTCCCAGACGTTCCTCCGGTTTTTTGTAGGTTAATTTATCGGAATTGGTTTGGGAAGTCGCTGTCTGGCAATAAAATCACAGACGGGTCTAGTGTTGGTTTGTGCTGGTGGAAGTCTTATACAGCTCCAATCATGATAGTACTTTCGCAAGTAATCTAGGCCGGCGTGCTATATTAACGGGAGCGTTCCTATCCCCAGGATCTAACGAGAGGAACAGAAGTGTAGCTCCTCTGAGATCATCCTTGCGTTCTTTTATGAGGGCTGCACTATTCATAATCCGAACGATCAAATCGGCTCTTGGATTTACTTTTTCTTTGTAGACTTCGCCTTTAATCATCCCCGCAGGCAAAAATCAAAAGAGATAAGGTCCAGGGACCTTGAGGGCCAAGAAAAGTGCCCATATTTAATGATCCATATTCAGGGAAATATTAGGTTTGAATAATGTGTCACCTGACGACTATAATGTGCAGGAGCCCCGTCATGCTGGAGGAACATACATATTCTTATAGCCAAATGAACCTGCATCTCGGTTCTTACAATAGTGCAATAGGTGCGCACTGATTGGATGTAACTGAAGAGAGACTCCAACTCGGATTGTGGTTAAGGGCGAATCCCAAGCACATGGCCACGAACAATTGGGAGCGGAAACTTAATGTCATCGGAACCTTGTTGAAGGACCATGACATGCGATCGTTAGACCAACTGCAGGAAGTTCAGTTTATAAATACATACATACTTAGCAAAATATACCATGTCGCAGCAGTCTTACCGATACTGCAGGTCACTGCACATAAAATATTAGCTGTAGCCTCTTGGTATGTGTGGAAACAAAATATCTTCAAAGTATCCTTCTACACGGCGACTTTGCAGAGGCAAAACGGAGGACATGGAATTAAAGACGTGCTTTTAAACTAATACATGCCACTAAGACAGGCATCACGAAACTTCTGTTCCTCTCGTTAGATCCTGGGGATAGGAGCGCTCCTATTAATATAGCACGCCAGCCTAGATTACGTCCGAAAATACTATGGCGATGGGAGCTGTATAATACTTCCAACGGCACAAAACAACACTAGAACCGTCTATGATTATATTGCAAGACATCGTCTTCACAAACCAATTCCGATAAATTAACCTACAAAAAACTGCAGGAACGTCTGGAAAAATATCAACAATAAAATTCTACCAACTAGAGTCAGTTCCGTATGGTGCGACGTTGTAAACGAAACCATACCCACAACGGAACGACTATGGAAAATCAAATTGAGAACATCTCCATGCTGCGACAAATGTCGGCTCGTAGAAACTGTAGCGCACATCTTCTTATGTGAAAATATAATTAGAAGCCGGCCTGAGTGGCCGAGCGGTTCTAGGCGCTACAGTCTGGAGCCGCGCGACCGCTACGGTCGCAGGTTCGAATCCTTCCTCGGGCATGGATGTGTCTCATGTCCTTAGCTGAGTTAGGTTTAAGTAGTTATAGGTTCTGGGGGACTGATGACCTCAGAAGTTAAGTCCCATAGTGCTCAGACCATTTTTTAGAATTAGAATTTGGAACTGGACTAGGAAGAAATTATCACTATCAACAGAACCGCAGAAAGTCATATACCGATAACTGAAGCTTTACAAACCGACTGGAAATGTTACCCGTTCGCAAAGAACAACAGTTATTCGTGGCTTTTGGGACAGTTTGTGTTTTACGTCGTAACAAAGAAAGCTTAGATCTTAGAAGAGTACATGTTTTGTACTGCAGAACAACATTTTAAGCTGAAGAAGAATAACAAATATAAGGAATGGTTCCGAATTTTTTTATCTATTGCTTTGTGTGGCTGCAAAGAGGTGGACTGTTTTATTGATTAGAAGCTGAATACTATTCTTTCACTTTTTCTTATTCCTGGAATAGTCTTTTACGTTGGTTCTAAGATCAGAACTGTTCTAATTTGTCAAAACTCCTCCGGCTCCGAAATTTATTTCATTTGTTGAAACATATATGGCTTCCTTACAGACCTCATATGCATTCAGTGCATAATAACTTAAATTGTGAATATATTCTTGAATGAATGTTTCTTATGTACACTCCTGGAAATGGAAAAAAGAACACATTGACACCGGTGTGTCAGACCCACCATACTTGCTCCGGATACTGCGAGAGGGCTGTACAAGCAATGACCTCACGCACGGCACAGCGGACACACCAGGAACCGCGGTGTTGGCCGTCGAATGGCGCTAGCTGCGCAGCATTTGTGCACCGCCGCCGTCAGTGTCAGCCAGTTTGCCGTGGCATACGGAGCTCCATCGCAGTCTTTAACACTGGTAGCATGCCGCGACAGCGTGGACGTGAACCGTGTGTGCAGTTGACGGACTTTGAGCGAGGGCGTATAGTGGGCATGCGGGAGGCCGGGTGGATGTACCGCCGAATTGCTCAACACGTGGGGCGTGAGGTCTCCACAGTACATCGATGTTGTCGCCAGTGGTCGGCGGAAGGTGCACGTGCCCGTCGACCTGGGACCGGACCGCAGCGACGCACGGATGCACGCCAAGACCGTAGGATCCTACGCAGTGCCGTAG
Organism: Schistocerca serialis cubense; assembly: GCF_023864345.2. Classification (NCBI taxonomy): domain Eukaryota; kingdom Metazoa; phylum Arthropoda; class Insecta; order Orthoptera; family Acrididae; genus Schistocerca; species Schistocerca serialis. Next base: position 938,556,568 of record NC_064639.1, on the reverse strand, counting down.
GGGACCGCACCGCCACTTCCCAGCAAATTAGGGACTCTGTTGCTCCTGGGGTATCGGCGAGGACCATTCGCAACCGTCTCCATGAAGCTGGGCTACGGTCCCGCACACCGTTAGGCCGTCTTCCGCTCACGCCCCAACATCGTGCAGCCCGCCTCGAGTGGTGTCGCGACAGGCGTGAATGGAGGGACGAATGGAGACGTGTCGTCTTCAGCGATGAGAGTCGCTTCTGCCTTGGTGCCAATGATGGTCGTATGCGTGTTTGGCGCCGTGCAGGTGAGCGCCACAATCAGGACTGCATACGACCGAGGCACACAGGGCCAACACCCGGCATCATGGTGTGGGGAGCGATCTCCTACACTGGCCGTACACCACTGGTGATCGTCGAGGGGACACTGAATAGTGCACGGTACATCCAAACCGTCATCGAACCCATCGTTCTACCATTCCTAGACCGGCAAGGGAACTTGCTGTTCCAACAGGACAATGCACGTCCGCATGTATCCCGTGCCACCCAACGTGCTCTAGAAGGTGTAAGTCAACTACCCTGGCCAGCAAGATCTCCGGATCTGTCCCCCATTGAGCATGTTTGGGACTGGATGAAGCGTCGTCTCACGCGGTCTGCACGTCCAGCACGAACGCTGGTCCAACTGAGGCGCCAGGTGGAAATGGCATGGCAAGCCGTTCCACAGGACTACATCCAGCATCTCTACGATCGTCTCCATGGGAGAATAGCAGCCTGCATTGCTGCGAAAGGTGGATATACACTGTACTAGTGCCGACATTGTGCATGCTCTGTTGCCTGTGTCTATGTGCCTGTGGTTCTGTCAGTGTGATCATGTGATGTATCTGACCCCAGGAATGTGTCAATAAAGTTTCCCCTTCCTGGGACAATGAATTCACGGTGTTCTTATTTCAATTTCCAGGAGTGTATTTTTCCATCACCCTCTTCACTATTATAAGTAATGTTCTACAAGGAACGCATTCCATTGGAGGTGGCAATCTGTAATATATTTTACCTTAATTACTACTTCAATTTTGGTCTACAATTTAAAGGAATATACGGGTGCAAACATGGAATACATGTGAATAACGCTGCTGCTCAGTGACAGGTGTGGGGGAGGCACTGTGGCCAGGCCTCGGATCTTCTACCCCTGCCCTCTTTGCCTCCGCCTATCTGGTGCTGAAAGTCTTCTCAAACTTTTTAAAAAAATAATAGTGCAGTGGTCAGCACGTCTGTCTAGTAAGCAGGAGGTCCAGGTTTGAAGCCCAGTCGGTCACAAATTTTCATCTGCCATCGTTGCTGTACGTCAACGCGCTGTGACAGTTTGGACGTCGGTCCTTCGATATTTAGGATGCAATTGTTTTTGAGGCAATAGAGGTGATTTGCGAACATGTGTCTTGTCATCAATTAAACGGGACTTCAACGGCATCCAGCCCTTAGTCATTGCTTTGTGCTGGCGCTAATCCACGTCATATATATGCGAATCAGATTGTAGTTCACATTTAGTCAAATAACGAATGGTCAGTATGCAAGTATGCCGGCCGGGGTGGCCGAGCGGTTCAAGTCGCTACAGTCTGGAACCGCGCGACCGCTACGGTCGCTGGTTCGAATCCTGTCTCGTGCATGGATGTGTGATGTCCTTAGGTTAGTTAAAGTAGTTATAAGTTCTAGCGGACTGATGACCTCAGAAGTTAAGTCCCATAGTTCTCAGAGCCATTTGAACCATTTTTGAAGTATACAAGTATTTACGAACAGTAGAAGCACGATTGTAGCGAACTGATCACTGCAACGTAGAGTACCTGTGTAATGAGTCATTTCAGCTGCATAGCTGAGGGTAATATTTGTTAAGCAATTCATTGCAGAATTAATGTAATACCTGCACGATGATCTTTGTAGTCATACTGTATCATTAGCAGCCTGCAAATGGAGTACTATGTTCGTTAAATTGCATTACTCAAGCTGAGGCCAATAAAGAGAAGCGACGACGCCACAACACAATGGTTACTTAAGTAGGTAGTCATCGCTAAATTATGTGCACCACCATTAACGTTACTGTAAGCAGTTTGACAGCATAAGACCACCACAACTACTGACAACCTGAACCATTATCATCACGCAGTTGTGACTCGCAGTGATTACAAGTTGCTGGTGTTTGTCAAGAATAGCGGAAAACGCCTCTGAAGTTCCATTTGCGCTACGAATAGGACGGAGAGAATCCAAAATATCAGTAATAGGTCACCCAGGGAAGAGTCCACGTACTGTCTCAAGTTCTTGCAGTTTGATATTAATGCAGTTCCCGATGGTTTCACACTAACGGGCTCTTTTGGCTATCGGAATACTCATATGGGAATTATAAAAGTGTAATTGCTAGAACGCTCAACTACCTTAATAACACCTCATTCTGGATTGAATACGACTCGGAAAGCGACGTTAATTAGACGTTTCCTTCCATCTCCTGCCGTCTTACTGAATGAAGTCTGAAGTGCACGCACAGCTGTGTTGCCTGCCGCAAGGATTCTGTGAAGTGTTGTGGCAGGTGGCAGTCATTGCTGAATACAGACGTGTGCAAATATCGTCACTGCTCTAGGGGAACTCGTCTTTGTTGCATTTTTTCCATACCGTAATTAGCACAATAACACAAGGCTTATTCTGCTGAAGAACTTGATACCCACAAGTTCAAAAGAATGGCTCTGAGCACTATGGGGCTTAACATCTTGGGTCATCAGTCCCCTAGAACTTAGATCTACTTAAACCTAACTAACCTAAGGACTTCACACACATCCATGCCCGAGGCAGGATTCGAACCTCCGATCTTAGCAGCCCCGCGGTTCCGGACTGCAGCGCCTAGAACCGCACGGCCACCGCGGCCGGCGATACCCACAAGTCCTTAAATAAGAATCTCCTAGCGGGAGTAATGCATGAAAGGAAACAGACTGTTGGACAAAAGAATGGACAGCGCCCTGCTTTTTGCGTTTCCGATTGCGCCTACGATAAGAATCTGGTGTCATATTATGCTTCAAAACCCTAAACTGTTTATTTTTTTACTTCATACTGAAACAAAGTATATAGTATGAGAAGAGGAAATGACTGATATGCTTCTCAGGAACTTTAGTTTTTCGTGTTTATTTTCTCACTTTATACTAAAACAAGGGGGTTAATATGAGAAGAGGAAATGAAATATACGCTTCCAAGACATAATATTTCCTTGAGTGCTACTACTGCATACATGAAAGCCGTGCAGTTCATTTTTGTATGTTGGATAAATTTTGATATCACCTCACATTTCTTTGTGAGAGGGTTCCTATTTTGTTGGCATTCAAATAGAGTGGACATTTCATCACTGGTTAATATTCTGATGGCTATTGACATGATACCCGTTGTAATTGCTCCATGGCACCTGTGAGTAGAGTCTCACGTTGGTTACTATAAGAACACGCAGGCAGCGATATCCGCGCACTGCAGTCAGAGCCAAGATGATTTCTTTCTGTTTATGGCGAAGCGTCTGCTGCAGTGTCCACGCTCTGTCAACGTAAACAAATCGCGGCGGCATTGGGCACTGCAAATCGCTGCACTAGTCGCGAGTCGCGAGCCTCGACAACAAGAGCGCGCTGTCTCTGCTATAGATACTATGGAGTAATTACATCTTACTTAACGTAATGTGCAGGACGTGGGTTGAGTAAAAATTCAGTTTGTAACTTCCCATCGCATTAAAATACTTTACAGTCATATCTGCTGCAATATTTGTTGTTGGTTGGTTCTCTTAATGTTAATAGTATTGATTCAGATTGTGCGTGAACACGAAAACACACACACACACACACAGAGTCATTGATTCCAGTGAGGGTGACAACTGCCGTGTGTTGAACAACACATGCACCAGTCAATTTCTCAGCTGGCATCGGGTGGATGACATTTTCAATTACCTTGCATTGCAAGAATTGTAAGGAGGAGCCTGAAAGTAAATGGACTGGTATGCTAAAGAGCTACGACAAAGCAGAGCTTGACCGATTATCAGATAATTGTCCACATGGGTTTTGTGGACGAGTATACTTTTAGTAACCAACCCACCCACGATCATTACCTAAGATTTCTCGAAGGCGTAGGGGCATAGATTTTATTAAGTCGTCGACAGTGTAGCGGGATGTTTTACTTTCCACCATACGTTTTTTATATTCGTCCAAAGGTCGCTTGCATTTGTAGGTCCACATGGCAATGACCTTGTTATCTCTGCCCACATATTTTCTATCTGGCTGATGTTCGGTGATCGTAACAAATGGCAACAGCTTTAGCCTCTCTTGGCCCTGAAACCAATCTCGCACTGCCCTGCTATGATGGATGGGGCTCTGCTCCTGTAAATAAACTGTTATCTCGTTAGTTCATATATTTATATTAAAAAACGTGTTTGTAATAAGCACATTGGACTATTATTTTCCACAGTGTTTAAGAATTCAGGCCCTGTCATAGATAAGTGATCTAGATTGAACAGTCCGATTAAGAATGTGCTTTACCCAGCCTATGATATGATGAGAGTCGTAGTCGGATATCCACATTAAGACTGACCGATCTGGTATCGAAATGAAATTACAGAAATCGAATAATTTGAACGTCTGTATTGCAACAATGCTGCACACACAAATTCCTATGATGGAGTAACAGGCAAGAAAAAATGAGAAATATGTCTACTAGCAGCAGCGTAACGTACTTATAACCCATATTTATGTGATGGAAATACTGAATCGAAAAATACACATCTATTTCAGTGGTGGGAAGATACACCATATCGGATTTGCTGATGACATAATGACAATAACAATAATAATAATAATAATCCCGTGTGGTGGATAGGGGAAACCCTCCGCCATGTGGGTTGTACTGCGGAAATCAAATACTTGGGGTGAAACAAATACTAACACAATCCTGAACGGCTACTCAATCCGTTGAACCCAAAATCCAGACACGTCTGAGTGAAAATCACCGCTACTCTGGTCTGAGCTCGGCTGAAAATATTTGCTTCCAAAGGCTTCAACACACTCTGGTCCTGTCCGGACCTGGAATCACCCAGGCGAAACCAATGAAACACAAACAAACACAAACTATGCAAGCAAAGTCAATTTTACCCCAGGTGGTACACAACCCGGCTGTCGACAGGCGGCAGATGGATTTTCGGATTCTGGGGAGTCCGGGTTAGCACGGCAGAGAATATCGAAGATCCCTAGTAAAATTCCCTACAAGCAGAAAACATGTATTTGAAAACTAAACATCGATCATTGATGCAAACACGAAAACTAAATAATCTCACAAAAGAAATCGGCCGACAAAAAATTCTCAGCCTTGCTCTTCAAAAACCACGACTGACAATGAAACCTTGCATTACGAAACCATTGCATCTTCAAAAAACAACAAAAGGTAGCGAAAGGCGTACCAATCTTCGGCATTGCATTTCTCGAACACAGATCTATCATCAACTCTGTCAAAGAAATCACACCCATCAACAATCAAATGGTTCAAATGGCTCTGAGCACTATGGGACTTGACAGTGGAGGTCATCAGTCCCGTAGAACTTAGAACTACTTAAACCTGACCAACCTAAAGACATCACACACATCCATGCCCGAGGCAGGATTCGAACCTGCGACCGTAGCAGTCGCGCGGTTCCGGACTGAAGCTTCTAGAACCGCTCGTACTCCACGGCCGGCCCATCAACAATCTACTTATGACTATGCTCATACAGAGCCCCAGTAAAAAATATACACTCATCAATGCACATGCCCCCACCAACATCGAAAATAAGAAAAATACCGAATATGTCGAAAAACTCTGGAACACACTCGAAAATACTATGAGCAAAATTTACCAAGATGACGTGAAAATACTAATGAGAGACTTCAACTCTCTATTTGGGACAGAAAAAACCTGTAGAAAAATCAATGGTACAAATTCAACACACCGAAACGCTTAGACCAACGGCACACGTCTGACTGACATTGGCCAACCATTCAACCACAAAAGGATGTCTTCCCACTTTAGAAAAAAACCTGCTACAGCAGGCAGATACAAACTCAATAAGGGAATCGTAAGACAACGCTCGAGCAAAATTCGTCTTGCTACTATCAGTAACCCTTAGTGTCAGAGCGAAAACCTTACGGTACTGCCAATTTCATAGTGCCACTTTTGTTTTCTGCCGATATATTTTTTGTTGTTGTGAATACATAATTTTATCTATGTAATGCCACAGTTTCATGATACTTGCGAATGATACAGGAAATGAAGTAAATACAGATCTTTTCGAAGTCAAAAGTCGGTAATATCCTATTAATTCGTGTTAAAATAGGCTCAGTCGTCTTACAGACACTTAATGCTTTATTAAGATAGACTGCCTTCGTGATGTTTCTGCAGTAAGCTGAACAGTAATCATAAAAGAGAAATTGATCAGCAGGAGAATTTTCTTTCACAATATCTAAAACAATTTGACAATACTAACGTTGTTTACAAATTCTACGCCCGTAGAAACCCACTGGTTCTAACGATTTCATTAAACCAGTGTAGTTTTAAGAGTATTTTCGTCTAGAAATGAATCGCTTTGACGGTTGATCGATCAAGAGCGGGAAATGTAAAATTTTACGAATATATGATGAGAGGGACAAGTGCTTGACAGAGGCCTTCTCTATCAATACAAGTGCCTGAGAGACGACTTTCCTATCAATCTCCTGGATAGTTTTGTTTCTCAGATCAACAGAGTGCGTTATCATGCAGTAGCACATGTGATGTAGTTTTGTTGCTCGATTTTCTTACACTGCGACCGAAAGGTGTCTCAGTTGTTGGCAACAAATTCCAGCTGTGTTGCACACACCCCTTGGAGCAGAATTCGTAGCCAAAACACACTTTTGGAGCTATCAGATGTAAAATATTAAGTTCACACTACTCTTTGCTCGAGTTTATGACTTTTGGTGGGGCTCAGCCTTTCATTTCTTCTTAGAAAGCTAACGATAAAGGCATCATAACATGACACCTGTAACAGTACTGCATGGCGTTCAATAATAGTCACTCTGCTGATTTTTGTTATTTCGAATTAGAGCATGCAGTACTCCTACACAAGACTTCTGAACTTTGCCTGTTGAATGCAAATGTCGCATGAAGGTAAAATGATAATCTTTTTTTGGCGTATTTTTCCTAAAAGCATTCGCTCCACACACAGTTCAAATCTTTGTTGCTGCCTCCTCTGCATTCACCCCTGTGTTACACCAAAAGTAAACGTTGTGTTGCAGATGTTACACCTTTTCCACTTGCGACTCAATTTTACAATGCTTAACTGTAGTTCAGGATTTTCAAGTATGCAAAATCCAATGCTTAGCTGCAAGTCCGGAACCGCCTTCACATGGGCGGCGCCGGATTTCAGGCGGCGGGTGGCGTCTGGCCGGTGGCCGGTAGCCGCTGCAGCGCGAGGAAACGCTCGGGCGTGAGCTGTTCTGATCGCGACGCAGCCACGAGCTGTCCTGCGGAACTGTTTCTGAAATACTTGTTATTGCTGGTGGGTAGAATGTTAAGCGATTTATCTTCACTGTTCAATCAGACTCATAACTTTAGACCGAAATGTGGTAAAAAAAAAAAAATACAGTTGGATGGGAACAGGCGACTATCCGTTTAGAGTGCACGACTGTTACCACTTTTTTTTTTAATCTCATTTTGTTCTATATTGTTCGTTGACTTTGTTCGTTGCGGACATCCGATGACACACGTTCTGGTTGCTCGTTGATCCGTTCACTCAGGTTTTTTTTTTTTTTTTTTTTTTTATTGCAGACGGTAGCTAAACCCTCTGACCGAACACGCTGAGCTACCGTGCCGGCACCACTAGACCACGGGGTCACACAGTCCGAGAACATCTCGGAAGTAGATAACACTTCCTCCTAACACTTCCCCATCTTACAGTGTTGCCAGATTGTGCAGATGGCCGGACTTAGAGTTGTCAGGGGCGGTCAGTTTTATTGGCCACCTTAAGTAAACGACTCGAACTTAGTCTCTGTGGCGGCCGGCCGGGGGCCAGTTTTTATGTCTAAGACTGTACCACGCAGCTGTCTATTGAAGAAGTAGACATTGAAAAATGGTTCAAATGGCTCTGAGCACTATGGGACTTAACATCTGTGGTCATCAGACCCCTAGAACTTAGAACTACTTAAACCTAACTAACCTAAGGACATCACACACATCCATGCCCGAGGCAGGATTCGAACCTGCGACCGTAGCAGTCGCGCGGTTCCGGACTGAGCGCCTAGAATCGCTAGACCACCGCGGCCGGCAGTAGACATTGAAGCTTCTAGTTTTGCACTCGGGCCTACCTGTGTTATCACTAGCTTCTACCTTTTCTTATGAGTGCCAATATTGTATTGGAACTGCGACGTACTGGTGTAATAATATTATGCTTTGTCTGACCATTGCCCTTTTAAAACTAGTTGTTTGAACTGGGGCAATTTTACATATTTTGAAATGAGGTCTACAGTTAATTCTTTTAACCATTTTTAATTTGTCTTTGTCTTGATGTGATCTATCTTTGCAGAATTTCATCTTACTGTATTCTGGGGCTGTTAATATTGTTTCTTTTGGCTGTGTGTTTGTGCTTTTCTGTTGCAGCACTGCAGCGGACACCTAGTCCATGTCTAAATCGATGTCTAAAGTACGGCGCCCTGGCCGACCAGTACCGGATGGAACATGAGGTTCTTTCGGCCGCGGGGAAAATGGCAACCGATACGGCGGCCACTGAGTTCTTCGGGTTGCAGTGAGCGGGGATCTTGCATTAAGTTGAGTTTCCTCTGCATTGGGACGCCAAGGCGTCTGTTCCGTTTGCCGTACTGCTTATATATATTACCTTCAAAACCATATAGGAAGGAGACTAGTGTTCTAAATTATACCTTATGTGCAGCGGGAGTTGAACTTATGTACAAGTTAAAGAGAAATACTTGATGGGTAGCGGAAATTGGAAATTATGTGAATTGTCCTATTGCGCTTACCCGGATGACTTATTTAAAAGAAATTCATTTCACGTTTATTATTCAAGTGCCCTTTGTTAAATGAAACTGATTTTACCTTTTACTAATGAACTGCTTACAGTTAGTATAATAGTTATAAGAAGTTCTTGTTTGCACCTAATTCAGTTGGAAAGGTATTGTGTAATGTATTTTTCTGACTTGTGAATAAGAGACAGTTGTCGAAAATTTTTGGTAAATACTATGCCCTTTGGGTTAAACTGTTGATCAGTATTAAATTAGTTGTATCTTGCAAGTCATCTGTACTTGCTGTTATTTCACTTGTTACCGGTTTGCACGTAACTCCACGTTGCAACTGGTAAAGCGACTAGTGCCAGCGCCCCCCCCCCCCCCTCCCCCCCACGTATCAATAGCGCAAAGCCTCACACAAGTTTGCGCACCCGAAAGAAGCTGTCAATACTTTACTTGATTATTCTTCGTCATCGAGCCTACAGCCCGGATCTCGCACTTTCCAAATTTCATCGTTTGGTTTAATGGAGGATGTACTCCGCGGGACGCATTACGTCGATGATAGGGAGGTTATTGATACAAGACGTTAGCTCCGACGTCGACTAGTAGAGTAGTACCATACGGGCATACAGGCCCTCCAAAGTGTCATAAGGTCGTAGCTACTAAAGGAGGTAGTGTTCAAAAAGAGGATTTTGTAGCTAAAAGGGTAGGAAATGATATAGCAGTTATTCAAAATGACAGTCACAATCGCATTATTTATTTTGCCGCCAAAACTATAGTTACCAACCGTGCACAGGCAGGGTGACGACTCCAGCGAGCGACCAAATGGTGTAAATTGCCCTGAAGATTACCCCATCGTGGGTTGAAACCGGTTGGCGCCAAAATAAATGATGCGATTGTGACTGTCATTTTGAATAATTGATTATAAGTGAATTAATCGCTGTTATCTCCACACAACAATGTTGTCTAAAAATTAATGATATAGCATATTGGAATTCCGAATAAAACTATCCTGCTTGCAGAAAGAAATATGTTGCTTTACTTACTGAACGCCCTTCGTACTTTTGGCTTCGTGCAACATCTTTTGACTAACTTGATACTCCATTTTTTACAGGCGTTATGTGAGAGTCACCATTTCCTTTCCCACAAGGCGAATTTTTTGGCTACCTCCTGTCGGCGTTGATGCTGCAAGTGAACACACCATATCAGGCAAGCTGCGCCCGCTCCGTCAGAGGTAGGTCCGCCGTGTAGAGCGTGTACAACTGCGGGCCAAGAACAGATCCCTGGGGAACACTCCATGGATGAGACTACGAATGCAGATGCCGCCTTCAGTCCTTACGCTGAAACTTCTCCCTTGCAAGTAATTACGTAGTAACCTGACGCTTGAATGGGGACCCTTGCACTCGTAATTTGCCTAAGAGAACCTGGTGCTACGTAGAATCAAAATCTCATTAAATATCAAGGAAGATAGCGCCGAAACACCCCTGACGTCCCGCGGCTTATTTAGCTTCAACTAGGTGAAGGAGCTGATAAATTTCGGCATGGCCACATCGGAAACCGCACGTGGAGAAAGTCTTCGACGCCATTGTTCCTCTGGGAACCTGTTCGGTAAAGGCTCTGAAACAATTTTAACAGCTCAGTTAGAAGGTTTATTGTTCGGCAACTCTTTGCAGAGCGTGCGCCCTGCAAGACTTCGAAACCACAACGATCTCTGCTTGTCACAAAAGCATCCAGTGTTGAAATTCTCTTCAAGTTTGCCCCTCATTCTGAAACATGATTCAATATTTCGGCGATCCAACTGTCCACAACCTTCAGGAGTACGCTGTTGCTGCTGAGCCTCGCTGGAAACTGCCGCTAAGACTCTCCACAGCCTCCGTACCGTACACGGCGCAACCGTCGCCCATTATAGTTCCTGCCACCCATGAGTGGGCGGGTGGCAGGGCACTCAGTGGAATACCGGCGGCAACAATGTATGACTCTCTCTATTGATCAAACTGTCTGCCAACCTAATTCCAGTTGCCTCTTTCTAAACACTGTTCCAAAAACCGGAAGCGTCGGCAACTATCTGAGTTTCATCGAATTTCACCCTTTGACCCTCGTTTAAGCAATGTTCCGGAGGAGAAGGAGGAGGAGGGACTACGAAGTCATTAGAGACGGAGCAGAATAGAAGGAATCAATGGGGAAGGAAATCGGACGTGCCCTTTCAAAGGAACCATCCCGGCATTTGCCCGAACAGATTTAGGGAATTCACGGAAAGCCTATACCAGGATACCCGAAAGCGTGTTTGAACAGCCGTGTCGTCCTCCCGAATGCGAATCATGTGTGTTAATCACTGGGCCATCTCGCTCGGTCACTGTTCTGCTACCGCCGAGTTTTCTGGCTGTTGTAGCCTCGTATGACCCCGGTTACACGTACTTCTCTCGAACTGTGTGAATCGCATGGCTGATGTAAGTCTTCCCACTTTCCAGATGGACACAGAATTTTATATATACTGTGCTTCCTAAGTCCCAAATCGTCTTGAACAGACCGAAGTAGGAAGGAGGACAGAAGACAATCTTAAAACCCCTTAAATTTCGTCCAGTCTTAAACGATGTGCACCCAGCAAAAGGATTAAATGTCACATATCCACGCTCCTATTAATGCACTTCCGGGGCCGGTCCGACGCGGATAGCTTAACCCGAGACCTTGCACGTGGATACTCTGAGAAGCAAATACGTCAGGCTATCAGGTTTGGATCATCTGAGTTGCATGAAGACGAGCGCAGATCTGTGACCTTTATTCCTTCTGCCGGGGGCATATCGCTTCAGGCTTACAAGGACTTTTAACATAAGTGTGTTCCGTCCACCTTCCAACATTAGGGCACTATTCGTCTCTGTGAAAGATGGTTTTGGGCTTAGGAAGGCTGACATACATAAAATTTCGTCTCAGTGTGGGAAGGCTTACACCGGTCGTTCGATTCGCACAGTAAAGGACAAGTACGTGGAACTGGCGACATACGGGGTTACAAGAGCCGGAAAAATCAGCGGTAGCAGAATATTGCCTAAACGATGGACTTACGATGAAATTCGACGAGACTGTGATAGCTGTCAGACTTCCGGTTTATGGAAAGGTATTAACAGAGAGACAATTGAAATTAGGTTGGCATACAGTATCATTAACAGAGACAATGGTTTTTCTCTTAGCAGGACGTGGAACCCTGCACTATCCCGTATCAAAACACAACGCTCTTCGATGCGCCAGCTCGAGTATCCGAAAATCGTGTTAAGATAGCGATGTATCACTGACGCCTTTGTTCTACTGACAGCCCGGTCTTGGAGGGCAGCAACTGCAATGAGCGGCTATGCACCGTGTGCTTATGAAGGCCTGTATAGGCGACCATTTAGTGCCTTGGCGTCAGTGTTCAGCGGTACTCAGCAGCAGAAGTGTTCTCCTGAAGATGGCGGTCAGCTGGATCGCCGATACTGAATCTCGTTTATTTCGGGATCCGCCTGCAAAGCCGAAGAGACGTTCAAAACTTACTATGTTGGGAAAGCCTACGAAGCTAGTAATCAGTACTGTTGCTGTGGTTCAAAACACTGATTATATACAGCTTTGCAGAGTCGTCTGGCCTACCTTACTATTACAATCTCCATCCCATGATGCTTCAGCATGTCGTACCAACTGATCTTAATTTTTTGTCAAGTTGTGTTACAGAGAATGAGTGAGCCGTACTTTCCACAGACAAAATCACGCGTGTGCACCGTCCTCAATACCTCCACAATATGTGCTGTTGTGGTATTAAGTCCGAAGACTGATTTGATGAAGCTCTCCACAGTAGTCTATCCTGTACAGACATCTTCACTTCCGTCTTGTTATTGAAACCCACATCCACTTGAAATTGCTTGCCTTCGTCAAGCCTTGGTATCGCCTTACAGTTTTTGTTCCCTACTCCTTAATCTACCACCAAACTGACATTTCCTTCATGGTCCAGTCTGTGTCTTACAACCAATTCCTTCTTTTGGTCAAGTGGTCCTGTACATTTCGTTTTTCTCTATTTCATGCTGTAACTCTGCAATCGTTCAGTACACTCATTCAATGAGTGCAGAAATTTTGTATTCTCTCAGTGGTTATTAACAAGAAGCTTTTTTTGTTCAAATGGTTCAGATGGCTCTGAGCACTATGGGACTTAACATCTGAGGTCATCAGTCCCCTAGAACTTAGAACTACTTAAACGTAACTAACTTAACGACTTCACACATCCTGCCCGACGCAGGATTCGAACCTGCGGCAGTAGCGATCGCACGGTTGCAGACTGAAGCGCCTAGAGCCACTCTGCCACAGCGGCTGGTTGTTTTTGTCGAGAAAGCAATGGAATTGCTGAAATGGCAAAAAGTGTTGTTTACTTTTTCAACTGCGCACGCCACGCCTATGGATCAATAACAGTGAAAATACCTGTGGAGATTAATGATAGAACGCAGCGCTGCTTGAACCCAGAATCAAATATGTTCGTCTTGTTTTTCCTGTGATGTCTGTCTATTTGACATGAGATATGGTTGTCAATATTTTAAGACAAATTATGTCATTTGTTTGTACTTTCACAGGATAATTTCGATATTGTTCAGCTTAAAATGAATATGGGATGTCTTTAACTAATCTCTTGTACCTTACATATTGGATGATGGTTGAAAACCAAAACCGGTAAATGACTAACGTGACAAATAAAAGACTGATGCTTAAAATGCATTTTGAATAATATATATTACTTTAAATAAATAAGTCTAATGTATCTGACTCTGGGCTAGAAAGTAAGGAAAAGATAGCTGATGATAATACGTCCGATCATAAGGATAAAGCCGTCAATGAATACACGACGAATGTTACACCAACGGGGTCAGGAAATATAGATGTCCTTAGTGCTATATTAGCAAACTTGGCTATGTTCGATGATTTCAATGTTAAATTCTCTGTCATGAAATATAGGTTCACTGGACAGCAAGTGATCTTAAGTGTTTAGTTTTCTGATATGGACAGTAAGTTTGCTAACATAGATGTTAAGTTAACTGAACAGCAAACATCTACAGATGCTAAATTCATTGATCAACAACAGGCTTTAGAAATTAAGTTTGTTTAACAGCAGACTAATTTAATTGCAATTTGGGAGGCTGAACTAGCCGAACAACAGGCTAAAATCGATTATAAGTTGGATAGTCTAGAGTCAAGGTTAGCAAACCGAGAAAAGGAAGATATTAGGATTGCTGATTGTATCGATAAAATCAATGAAAATGTCAGTACTTTTTCAGAACAATTTGGGTTTATGTCTGAAAAGGTTAATGCTTTGGCTGAGAATAACATTTGTATCACGGAAAGAGTAGAGTGATTGTCAGGTCGTATAAAAGATTTGGAGAAAAATTTGTTGAGTGAAGTGGATACTTTTATGCTAGATCAAACTAATAAACTGGTGGAAGATCTATCCGAATGGATAGGAAACAAAACAGTAGAAATTAACGGAAAGTTACGTTCGGCCATCGAGATTGCTAAGAACCACACTAGAAATAGCGCGTGAAATAGTAGTAATCAAATTAATAGCCATTCTGGAAAATTTAACCGAAATAACGGTAATTCTAAGAACGGTAATGATCATTTCATCGCTCGCAAAAGAAGAATCAGAATTGGAACACGAATTAGCAATATTCAAAAGGGAATCTTGTGGGAAACAACAACCAAGTGCCTGGAGCGGGAAGTTTTCGACGAGTTAATGTTGCAACCACTAACAGAAAGAGAATGTATAAGGGGGCGGTAATCACTGAACCCTCAATATTGTGATGATGGGAGTAGGAACAATTGTTTTCCTATAAATCCACAGAATAAATCGAATTGGGGAAATTGTCCGATCCAAAATGTATGTTGGGGAAATTCAAATACTACAAGTTCATCTTCCGGGACCAACATCTTTGTCAGATGGAAGAGGTGTGGTGGATAATTCTAATCCACTAACGGGAAACGAAATTCATATAGATGAGGTGCATGATCAGACGAGGGACCTAAAGGGTGGACGGTCAAACTAATGCCAGTAATTTTAGGCCTTCCTCTGGTGGCAGAGGGAGGCAGACGTCGCGAATTAATGAATATACAGGACTGTAATAGGGAAAGTGATATTCATGAGGATCTCATGTTAGAACCGAAACAGGAAACGAATGAGAGTGGATTCATTTTGCAAGCAATTGTCGAAGTAAAAATTAATGACGTACCGATTAACGTGATCATAGACACAGAAGTGTGAATACGATGAGTGGTGTAAATAAGGTTAGTAAGCAACGAAAGATATTCACCTTACCGGTAACGGGCTGCACGGTGTCAGGGGCGTTTAGCGCGAAAGCGCAACGCATTATTAAACAGATCCGGGTGACGGAACAACTACAAGGGGTAGCCATTGAATGTATTCTCTTAGTAGTATCACGAATGTCAATGCCGTGTATTTGGGGAATGGGTTTTTTGTGTGACTACAGTGCTGTGAGGGTGTATGTACTTTTATAGTTAAAGCTAAACCATTAAGGGTAACTTTATCAAAAAGAAAGTTTTTAGAGAAAATATTGCCAAAATGTAACAGTTAACTGTCTAGTTGTAAATGCTTTGCATTTGAAAAATATTGAGTGTGTAGAACGAAATGCTGCTGAGATAGATGTATCAAGCATCATAGAAATAGCACACGAGTCGGAATGTCTATAAACAGAACAACAAGATGAGTTGGGAAAATTTGTACAACGATATTTGCCTGTCTTTAATAAGAACCAGGCGTAATTATAGATTTTGAATGTTGTATTCAAATTTATCCACACTCTACATTTTGTAAACCCACTTATTCAGTTCCTTGGTCAAAAAGAGAAACCGTGGCCAAGGAAATAAAAAAAATGATAGATTGGGGAATCATTGAGACTTCAGCTTCTGAGTACTCAAGTCCATTGTTAGCTGTGACTAAACCGAACGGTGATATTCGGCTAGTTCTTGACGCTCGAGACATTAATAAAATCATCAAACCCGTAAGAACTGCCCTGAAAACTTAGAAGAGTTATTGTAGAAATTTCACCGGGTGAAATTTGTGACCTCCCTCGACCTCAGAAGTTCCTACTGGCAAACTAAAATATCAAGAGATCGAGAAAATGTACGGCATTCACTTTCCTGGGACGGAATTACCAATTGAAGGTAATGCCGTTTGGTCTTAATATTAGCGGTGGGGTTTTCATAACCGCTTCAGATACAGTGCTCGGACCTGATATATTAGAACGTTTCACTGTATATGTAGACGATCTACTGATCGCCACAGAGACCTGGAGCGAACATGTCGAATTAATTGATCGCGTGTTTAATAAATTTCTTGATTATGGGGTCACGCTCAATTTAACGAAATTCTTAGGGCATATTGTGACTCCAGAAGGAATTGTACCAAATCCTAAAATGTTGGATGCCATTAAAAACTTTCCATATCCACAAAATAAAAAAAACAATTTAAGTCATTTTTAGGTCTGGCATCTTTCTTTAGAAAGTTTGTGTCGCAGCAGTTATTAAATAAAGATTGTCTGTTACATTTGTTAAGGAAAAATATTTCATGGCAATGGATGGAAGCGTGTAATAAAATAAAGCTTTCGATGGTTTTCAAAATGCTTTGATAAATGCTTCATTGTTACATCTTCCCAAAATGAATAAAGACTTTTATGTAGCGACAGATGCGGCTGAAACAGGATTAGGTGGTACACTATTCCAAATGAGAATAATGTAGGTTGAGAGAGATCGTACAGCACGACTGAACTGGAAGTGCTGGCAATTATTTGGGCGCTTAAAATGTTGCGATATTTCGTATAGGGGAAACGAATTGTAATTTATTGTGATCATAAAACGGTGACGTTTTTAATAACAAGTAGGATGCTGCATGGCCGACTAACACGTTGGGCATTGTTGCTATAAGAATATGACATAACCGTTAAGCATGTCAAGGGAAGGGATAATGTTGTCGCTGACGCGTTGTCAAGGTTAGCAACTAATAAGGTAGATGAGATCGAAGAAGAAAGGGTAACGGACTTAAAAGTGATGATGTTCTGAACACTTCTGTATAGGAGAGAAGTTAAAGAAATGTGTTCACGAATAGGAAAAATGCAAATCTCAGATGATAAATGGAGAAAAATTAGGTGTGAATTAAGAAAAGGAGCTCATAGTAACGTTAATGACCATTACCAATTGCAAACAGATATATTATTTTATCGAAGAACCGAGGAGGATGAGTGGAAGATATGCATTCCCTCACAGTATGTTGAGTCATTATTGTGGTTCACACATGCA
Source organism: Schistocerca serialis cubense (assembly GCF_023864345.2). Lineage (NCBI taxonomy): Eukaryota > Metazoa > Arthropoda > Insecta > Orthoptera > Acrididae > Schistocerca > Schistocerca serialis. The sequence goes on along the minus strand of NC_064639.1, from coordinate 938,539,270 downwards.
AGATGGGGACATTTTGGAGATCACAAATGCGTGATGAAATTAAAGCAAATGTGTTTTTATCCGGGTTTATTAAGGAGAGCTCAGGTGGTATTCAAGAGATGTAAAATTTGTCAAAGAGCAAAGCCGGTTATTCATTGTATTAAAAGTGAATTACATCCCATTATACCAATGGAACCACTGAGTATCGTCTCATGTGACATGTGTGGGCCGTTTCCCATAGCTAAAGGAAATTTTAAATACTCGTATATATTCGCGATGTATAATCTATTCACGAAGAATGTGAAACTTTACGCTTTGCGAACAGCCAATGTAAAACCCATGATGGGAAAGATTACGGATGATTATTAGGTGAATGTAGGAAAAACTGGAAACCTTATTTCAGATAACGCCTCATATTTTCGAAGTAAACCGTGGAAGGAAACAATGAAGGCATCAGGAATTCCTCATGTATTCATTGCCCGCTATAATCCATCAGGAAACCCCATAGTAAGAGTATTTAGAGAATTAAATCGGTTTATAAGAACTTATGTACCTAATCAACACCATAGATTGATCGAATTAATTGAAGATTTCGAAAAGATGTACAATGAATTACCCCATATGTCAACTGAGTATTCGCCAAATGAGATTCTATTTAATAGTCACGAGAGTGATAAGTGGCTTGGTAATTTACCATGTATGCAAAGTGAAGCAAAAGATTGTTGAAATTATAAAAAAGGTATACTTCAACTTACAACATAAGTATTCGAAAACTCCTATTTGACAAAAAGATTGGCTTAGGAGCAAATTATAAAGTTATAAGGTTGGTGATAACGTTCTATAGAAGCATGATGTCAAATTTTGAAAAATAAGAAAATTAAATCAAAAATGGAGAAATTTGTATAAAAGACAATATAGGATTGTTAAGATACCACATGAAGGAAGCTACCTTTTAGAAGATGAAGAAACCAAGAGGATAAAAGAAATAGAGTTAAAGAAATACTTTAGTTAATTGAAGGTTTAGTTTGTAAGTATGCAAAGTAGGAGTAGTTTTAAAGCAGAAAGATGTTACAGCAAGGTTTGTGGATTTATTTTCTACATAGAATTAGCGGACAATGAATTAGTTTTAAATAGTTCTTTCAGAAAACAAGTTCTATTTACTTAAGTCATTAAGAAATATTACGAGCTACGCTTTCGTAACTATAACCATTTTGTGTTCATTGAAAATTCTATTAAGTAAACCAATTAAGTGGATATTATCATGTTAATAAGTGATGTTTTAATATTTTTGTGTTAACATGCCTCTACATGTTGTTTGACAAACGAGGCATGAGTTTAAAACAAGCACGCGAGCACAATGAAAAATCTTACCGTGATCATTCGGGAATAGGGGCATTTATTTGAAGAAAATCACTTATTCTGAGGAAGGAGAAATTGAGAGACGAATAAGGGCGAGTAGGAAATAAATGATTAAACCAGTAAGACTTAAAAAAAAGGAAAAAGCTATCTAATAAGAACAATAGAACGGTACCGGTGTGAGGAATGTTGTACGTGTTTATAAACTGATAGTACAAGCCTGAAAGTGAATATAGGTTAATTAGACTTACCATGAACATTATTAAATAAATGAAGAGACAATGTGCAATGATGAACATTCAGAACTGCGATAACGATATATAATTTCATGTTATGTACCGAAAAGAGAAGTGATCTAAATGTTTCAGCATACCCAACAGTGGTGATGCGGACTATCTCAGTATAGATTGTGCTGAGGTGTTAGTACAGTCTACCGGGAGCGCAGCCACTGTTCAACGAGAGTAACCAGAGGAGCACGCATAACCGGATCGTACTCGCTGCCATATACGATCCGATGCTGTTGCAGCTTCGCCATGGTCGATAGAGGAGAAGGCACTGGCTTCGAACCGGGCCATGTTTGCAGCTTTGCATGGTCTGGTGCAGGTGCAGTGACAGTGTGGTGATGCGCCGAAAATATAAATGTGACAGTGAAATGAAATAATGAAATATTTAAAAGACATGAATCCTAAGTTCAAATTAATGTAAAAGAAATTATGTAATGATTTGATTTTTGCTATGTGTTTGTGTGTGACTGTCAGTATGCCAATACTAAAACAAGGACCTCACCTAGTTAGGGGCGTTGAAGCGGTAAGTTACGTACCCACTTCATCGTCCGGGGTGCATGTGTAACACCTCAATTATAAAACCCATGATGAACACCCTTTTGTTGCAAAAAGAAATAGAGAAATCAGTCATCCTGACAGTGATGACAGCTACTGACAACAAAATTTACACTCTTGACAGTTTAATTAACAAGAATGTTATGTAAATACTAATGCTTATCATGAAGAAAGGACTGAATGAAATAATACCACATGATACGAAACAGAAACTTTAATGAAATAATTCAAAAAAATATTATTTACGGAGGTTAAAGCCCAGATCATAAATTGACCAAAAATAACATTTATCCTAGAAGAGAGCTGTAGCCACATAGAGGTGTAAGTTAGCTGTGACTACAATGTAACTCGGCAATGGAGATGTTAACTTCACTTCTCTCTTGTACCCTTGCAATAATAGTACCCATGTAAAGCGCTCCTAGATTGTTTTAAAACCGATCTGAAGTTTAAAAGTTTCATTGTTGGAAGTATTAGTCAGAAGTCGGACTGAAGTAAACTCATCTTTACTGTTTAGACAGATAACGGGATAACTGATATAAGTGACAGAAAAATAACTCGTTTGATTGCTGGTTTGTGATGGGACTTGGCGTTCGTGATACTTATAAGTCACGAACATCAAACGACACAGAAAGAGACTGATCGCTGACATAAACTCAATTATTAGACTTGAGTAGGCAACAGATAAACGCGATCACGAAGAACTTACAATTGCGCCGTGTTGTCAGAAGCTATCGCCAAAGTTAGAATTGCTGATGTTAACAGACGCAATCCCATGAATGATATACCGGCGTGTGTGCTCAGTGTAGGGATAGATAATTACGAGGGGCAATAAAATTTAATTCAACTTTAATTCTTCGTGTTGCCTACATCGTTTACTGGACATTTAAAGCGTATTTGTGGAATTAACTGATTCTTCGGATAACATAAAAGTGAAAAGTGGCTTAGTGACAATTTAACTGTAAACAGCAATAAGTTTAAACCGAAATACGACACATTCTGAACATTACTCAAGGGTATGTTATCTCTGGAATTACGTCGAGTAGTTGTTGAATACATGACGTAGCGACGGCTTGACGACGGAATAATAATTGAGAACTCAGTATCCTCGCAAAATCATGATATGGCATCGGCTTGGGTGATGGATAGATGATTGAAGACATTATATTTTCAACGTTTGAATAGCCATTCTAAAACCGGGCAAAAGAACTAGAGTCAGAAAGTTCGCGTAAACTGAGAAGTCTGTCGCTAACACCCAAAGGACTTTTGGTTATCATTTCAAATCAAGGTACTCATCGCGTTAGCCAGTGGTGCACTCGCTATATTTATAAGTGGAGAACACTGACAGACATCAAACACCATTGCTTTCATTACAAGCAAGGACGGCGCACACACTCCGGCGTGCTGCTCCATCGATACGTTGATATCAGTTTTGAGAGAGTGTCTGGAAAACAACCAAACCATGCGAGGAGTTTTTTTTTTTTTTAAGTTACAAATTGGCGTTGTCGTGATGGACGGACGCCGTTCCACGTCATCTCGACTGGGACAACAATCACCGTCGAGCCGAGACAAAACGAGACGTCACAACTGCTCAGCCCAGGCTCCATAAGCGTCATAAAGGACGAGTTGCCACTTGCGCGCCATACACAAATTTTCCGTTCTGCCAGGCTACATCCATAGCTGTGGGGCTTTCCCACATCATTACATTCAGCCCTACGTTCCGAAACTATGGACCAAGTCGTTCACAGTACGTTGCAAAAGAATCTTTCCAGTAGTTATTTAAATCCACAAGCATAGTTTAAACAACGTCGATCAAAAGTGCATATAATTGAAATACGTATACGTAATCAAGGAATCTCCATGATAGATACAACACCCTGCATAAGCAACACTACAAATTTACATAGAAATATCGATACAGATGTCTCAAAAATGAGATCGACAGGAAGTGCAAAATGGCGAAGCAGGGATGGCTAGAGGACAAATGTAAGGATGTAGAGGCCTATCTCACTAGGGGTAAGATAGATACCGCCTACAGGAAAATTAAAGAGACCTTTGGAGATAAGAGAACGACTCGTATGAATATCAAGAGCTCAGATGGAAACCCAGTTCTAAGCAAAGAAGGGAAAGCAGAAAGGTGGAAGGAGTATATAGAGGTTCTATACAAGGGCGATGTACTCGAGGACAATATTATGGAAATGGAAGAGGATGTAGATGAAGATGAAATGGGAGATACGATACTGCGTGAAGAGTTTGACAGATCACTGAAAGACCTGAGTCGAAACAAGGCCCCCGGAGTAGACAATATTCCATTGGAACTACTGACGGCCGTGGGAGAGCCAGTCCTGACAAAACTCTACCATCTGGTGAGCAAGATGTATGAAACAGGCGAAATACCCTCAGACTTCAAGAAGAATATAATAATTCCAATCCCAAAGAAAGCAGGTGTTGACAGATGTGAAAATTACCGAACTATCAGCTTAATATGTCACAGCTGCAAAATACTAACACGAATTCTTTACAGACGAATGGAAAAACTAGTAGAAGCCAACCTCGGGGAAGATCAGTTTGGATTCCGTAGAAACACTGGAACACGTGAGGCAATACTGACCTTACGACTTATCTTAGAAGAAAGATTAAGGAAAGGCAAACCTACGTTTCTAGCATTTGTAGACTTAGAGAAAGCTTTTGACAATGGTGACTGGAATACTCTCTTTCAAATTCTAAAGGTGGCAGGGGTAAAATACAGGGAGCGAAAGGCTATTTACAATTTGTACAGAAACCAGATAGCAGTTATAAGAGTCGAGGGACATGAAAGGGAAGCAATGGTTGGGAAGGGAGTAAGACAGGGTTGTAGCCTCTCCCCGATGTTGTTCAATCTGTATATTGAGCAAGCAGTAAAGGAAACAAAAGAAAAATTCGGAGTAGGTATTAAAATTCATGGAGAAGAAATAAAAACTTTGAGGTTCGCCGATGACATTGTAATTCTGTCAGAGACAGCAAAAGACTTGGAAGAGCAGTTGAATGGAATGGACAGTGTCTTGAAAGGAGGATATAAGATGAACATCAACAAAAGCAAAACAAGGATAATGGAATATAGTCTAATTAAGTCGGGTGATGCTGAGGGAATTAGATTAGGAAATGAGGCACTTAAAGTAGTAAAGGAGTTTTGCTATTTGGGGAGCAAAATAACTGATGATGGTCGAAGTAGAGAGGATATAAAATGTAGCCTGGCAATGGCAAGGAAAGCGTTTCTGAAGAAGAGAAATTTGTTAACATCCAGTATTGTTTTTAAGTGTCAGGAAGTCATTTCTGAAAGTATTCGTATGGAGTGTAGCCATGTATGGAAGTGAAACATGGACAATAAATAGTTTGGATAAGAAGAGAATAGAAGCTTTCGAAATGAGGTGCTACAGAAGAATGCAGAAGATTAGATGGGTAGATCACATAACTAATGAGGAAGTATTGAACAGGATTGCGGAGAAGAGAAGTTTGTGGCACAACTTGACCAGAAGAAGGGATCGGTTGGTAGGACATGTTCTGAGGCATCAAGGGATCACCAATTTAGTATTGGAGGGCAGCGTGGAGGGTAAAAATCGCAGAGGGAGACCAAGAGATGAATACACTAAGCAGATTCAGAAGGATGTAGGTTGCAGTAGGTACTGGGAGATGAAAAAGCTTGCACAGGATAGAGTAGCATGGAGAGCTGCATCAAACCAGTCTCAGGACTGAAGACTACAACAACAACAACATCGATACAGATACAATATAGGTTGAAATTAGGTGTTAGGTATCTCCTGTTAGGGATATATCAATGAAACATCAATAACACTTAAACGGTGTTCAGTTGTCAAAAAAAAAAAAAAAATCAATCCAACCAGAGTTGGACATGAAAAGAATGCAGCACAATACATACTAAAATACTATTTACCTTATACACATCATTACTAAAACAAGACATAAGTACCAATATTCAATTCTGTGCACCTATCATATTAGACTCTCATTTTGAGAAATCATAAGTTGAGTAGGAATCAAAATTTTTGAATTGCCAAGTACATTTACTATCATGTTGTAAGCGTTCTAAGTATGTAGGTACACATATGCAAGTATACACCTAACATTATCACAAAAAATTGTAACACTCTACTTGTAAGTAGACAAACACATTTGAACTGAACCTAGTATTCTTTTCTCACTGTCCTTATTTGAAACAGACAGACCATCTTGGAAAACCATAGCAAAACGCCTACAACACTAACCAAGATAATAATCACATTACTTTGTTGTCTGCTATAGCATCTGGCAGTCTGTGTTTGCAAACATTTCAATACTGAATATGCACTATAAATTAGACATTTCACTGCCTACTTTCGGTTTTATGGCAGTTCATTTCTGACAAAAGTTTTCTTGCCCCACTTTGGCATGTCTTTTAACGGTACTCACTCTGTATTCAAGGCAGTCCACATTTCTTTTTAACCTGGCAACATTTTATCTATACCCATTTCAACAGTGTTTCACATATTTTACAAAAATTTATTTTAGAATCTGAAACTTACGAGAAAGTATCAGCAATAGGTACCAACATTTTTATAAAGACATTAATTGCACTTAAATTCAGTACAGTAAATTTATAAGATTTTTATTCCGGTATCATTTCTGAATAGCCTTCATTTACTCATTCCCACAGACATACAGTTTGACATTCAGTATATTATGGACATCAAGGGGCTTCTTGGAATTTCGACAGATTAAATAGTAACCACTGTTGTGAGGTGTATCTTGTATTAAGAAAGGACCATTATATATATACTTATATTCTGAAATTTCATGCTTACGTTCACTTGATTTTTCACAGGTCTTCAGAACAACATAGTCTCTGGTCTTGAACCTGGGAAACTTTAGGTTCCTATTGTGCCTTTTAGATCTCTCTTCTGCTTTCTTTTTTTTCTCTTTTACCAGTTCTTTCTTCTGGGCTAATCCCAAATCTGTACACTGTGGTAACTCTAGTTGTTCTTCAATTAAATATTCGTCTTTATTACTGACCACGATTTCCTCAGTTGTGAGCGCAATATATTCACGAGGCAAGGTATTCATTACACTCTCAAATTCAGATACAAATGTATCCTGTACTCGATGGTTATGGTGGCAATAAGTCCTACCTAACCTTCCAATTTCCCTCATATACCGTGCAGCAGGGTTGCTGGCCAAATGGCAGACCGAAATATAATAACTTTTTGGGTGTATGGGTTTTATTTTGTCATGTTGCAAAAATGGATTGATCTAACAAGTACCGTTTGGCTCGTGCAAGAAACGATTTGCACCTGACACTACTGCAGAAGTCAGACAGATGCTCCTAATGTACCAACAAGAACTGCTTCAAAAACATCCAGCAACAAATATCTTCTGGAACGTCCACTGTAAGGAAAAGACACAAAAATATTCTATATTCTTACGTAACTAGTGGAATGTTTGGGCATGGGAGTATTGCTAGTTAGTGTAAGAAAAACATTAAACGAAAGAGAAATATTATTTATTAAAAAAAAAGAATTCAGAGAACTCAAGTGAAACTTTTTCTTATACAAAAAAATAATAAATTTCTGTGTTCTTTTCACAGCAGTACATTGCCTCTTATGGATAGGAATGCTATTATTTTACGAAGTATGGAAAGGTTCTTTCCTCCCTTTTATTTAAGCATGTTATTTACTCAACAGAATGGCTGAGAGCCGCGCCTACACAATTTGAATAACTTTTCTAGGTACGGTCAAGGTTGTCACGTGAGAAATGTAATGGAGTGTACTGGAGGACAGATGGGGCTTGCACATGCTGTAGTGCACAATACCATCAGCTGAGACAACTACTGCCTGTGTCGCTCGCTGCTGACAAATAACGCAACTATCTCTTTCTATCTGGATTGACCTTCACCAATCAAACTCTCCCTATGCCTTGATGAAGTCAAGGACTCCTATCCGCCCCTAGTATAACTATTGGTGTGGTACACTGGTCAGATACCCAGTTCACCGTGATGCCACTCAATACTCGCTCGCAGGCGATTAACTAGTACTCTGTCCGTGTATACACTGCACCATAAGTAGTGTGGCGGCCAACACAGTGAACAACGCTTAATCACGAGCTACTCAATATAGAGCGTCACTCCGATTTACTTACGACAGAGGTGCTCTCCCGGTGAAGTACTGAGGAGAGACTTGGTTCTTTGCGTGCACGTATGAGTGCACTTGCTCTCGTTATGTGTTCCCGCTCCAAGAGCGACCATGGAACAGCCCCATTTTCTGGAAAAGTTGCAAGGGTATATAATTTGCTCCCTTCCCTCACCCCTGTGACTCTTTACGCCAGAAATATTCCGCCAATCAGCATTGCTCTTTTAAATGGGAGAATGATGTTTCGTTTAAGTCGACCAATGCAGAAATCTGTAGCATCTCCGTCAGGCGTATACTGTTCCCCCTGTGAGAACTACGCAGTCGGTCCATGAATAAATACATCGTGTGGCTGCTCCCACACAATTTAGCAGAATTTGCTTTTAAGTAGAACACAGGGGTTGTTATCCCTTCGCTCTGGCAAAAGCTGTTTTCTCTCTGGGCGGTTGCTTCGGCCAAAGTACGTATGTTGTTCATCCAGCCCTCTGAAGGGACAGGCTTCCCAGTGGGCTGGTTTCCTCTTTAGAACGAAAATTCCTGTGGCTATCATGTTGTGTATGCCAGCCTCGACTTTTTTTAACCTCAGTGCAAACATGCTATTTACTTATTAGATTTGCATATCGCTTACATGAATTCATACATAATTGACTCTACCTTATCGAGTCTGGGTTCGAATGAAGCATCTTGATGCGTAGAATACGATTGTGAGGACGGAATATGTAACAAATGAAGGTCAGGAGACCAGGCCACCTTACAACTTCTACACAGTTCTGTTCCATGCCATCTTTCAAATTTTGGAATTGAGTTGGGGGCCATTATGAGACAGTACTGCTTTGTGTTTTCCAATCTTTTAAAATACTCAACCATTCTATTGAATACTGATTTCGCTGTTGCTCTTTTTCAGGGGATAAAATGTTATAAATTTAGAAAATACTTCCAGAATCAATAAAATATATATGCAATTACCAGAAGTTTTGACGAGAGGGCCACACAGATCCATGGATAATAAATCCATTGTATTGGCAGGTAATGAGTTCTGCATTGGGCCTTGATTAATTCTATTGGACACCTTCACTCTCTGGCATTTGTCACACGACCTAATACATTCAGTTACCTTTCTATTTGCGCTATTGGCAATCACTGTAACACTAACCAGTTTATCTAGACACTTTTTTGGCACACTACAGCCCAATGGTAGGTGAACATAGTCTATGACATTTGTATCAAACTGGGTAGGCCAAAATACCCTCCATTCTTCAGTAACCAAGTCTTTCCTCCTATACAAGTTACCATTAAAAACATCATAAAATATCTTAATCTGCGGGTATTGCATACTATCGAAATTTATTTTCACAGATACCCAAGTTGGATCCTCATTTTGGTGGTATCTCATATTTTTTTTCAAATCTGTTCAATTTTCTTTTTGCCAGAAACTTCTTTCAAGTAATTAATTTGGAAAGTTCCATCTTCATTGCATTCCTTGGGTACCTGATCAACACCATTTGGAAATATAGAAATTGCAACAGTTCACAGTGTTCTTTCCAGTTTTCAGTGGCAATCAATAAATAATCTATATAAATTTTTAATGTGGAATTCAACTTTTGTACTAATACAAAGTCTGTAGCTCTAATAAAGACGGTCACAGAGGTATTCAGTCCAAATGGAACTAGTTTGTATTGATAACATTTCCCAGGAAACAGAAATGCTGTATATTTACGGGATTCTGGACTTAACAGGATTTGCCAATAGCCAGTGCTCAAGTCGAGGCTGGTGAAATATCTCATGCTATGAAATTTTTGCAACATTTCGTCCAGATTTTCAGGCCTCTCTACCTCTCTTTCTACAATTTTGTTTAGAGTACATGCATCAATGACCACACATACGCTCCCATCTTTCTTGTTTAGACTGATAAGTGGACTGTTATTTCCGCTGTTGCTGCATTCTATCATTCCCCATTCTATCAACTTATCTGTTTCATTCTGTATGGCCTGTTTCTTAGATAAAGGTATCGAATACAGTTTCACAAAGAATGGAACATAATCCAAAGTTTCAATATAGTATTAAAATTTTCGAAACAGTCAAGGTTTTTCTGCAAATGCTCCACTTCTCCTTTCTAAGATATTAATCAACTCCACTTTCTGGTCTAAGGTTATGCCAATTAAGTTTACCACAATTTCCTTGAAATCATGCGCCTGCCTGTCATCGTCATTTATACCCCCTTAACATGGTACATTTCGTAAACATCTGTCAAACCATAATTTCCTTGGCCGATTTCTATTATCAAAGATTCTATTCACTTATCTGACAAGCTCTAACTCTCTTTAAATTTCACCTCCAAAATTTTGGATTGATGGATAATCTTAACCATTTCCTGACTTCAATCCATTGTTACTTTTTCGTTACCAATCAAGTAGCAATACTAAACACGGAAAACCATGAAATAATTCTGATTTAAATCAGGGGATTTAAACCGACATAATCTACAACTTCACTGCTTAGTACAGGGTCTCTATGCCTCTGCATTAACCAGCTTGCATTAGAATAGCTAACACAGTAAATATTTCTTTCTTAAACTCGGTTTGAAGCAATGAAACACAATGCAAATCTAATTACACTGGCTATGAAGGAGCCTTTGCATTGCTTCCTTAACTAACTAGCCTAGTGCATGAGGGCTCACAAGCTTTCATGGTTTGAACAACCATGTTCATTAACAAAACTACACCAGTATGTATGAGTCATAATAAGTATTGTTATCAATAATTGTTAATTAAGTAAGCACAACAAATTATAAATCTTTAAATAACAAATGTCTTTTGATAAGCAGTCTTTTAACCTACTAAAAATATAGTTGACTTTGCACATGTCAACACAACAGTAAATTCAAGTTCAAACACTTTCTCATGAAATGAACATTGATAAGCTTCGTAGTTCTGATGAAAGTGCATAAATACAGCAATTAATAATCTTTTTCATTTCAGATTAACTTTATTGTTATTAGGAGGCTTTTAAGGTAAGGCGAATTACTTAAGGAAATGACTGCAAATTGATTTAAAAATGCACTGGAAGTTGAGTATTTTTCAATCTATGAAACTGAACTTTAAACACTAAAGCTCTATACATTAGAAGGCAATCATAACTATTTTCACAGTTGCCGAATAAGTCTTTCCATAATAAATTAGGACACTGGGAATTAAATTCATTAGGACAGGACTCATGTCCAGGTTTGTGATTTGGGATAAGCACGGGTGTAAGACATAGTTTTTAGCAACACCACGATTATTATTAAAATCAACCAAATTTCACAAATACCTGGTCCATTTATAGAGCGCCAAATGTAAAATGTTTTGTAGAAGGTTGATCGCACTGGTGGCGTAATTTGCAGTGGCTATTAACCTTGTGGCGACGCAGTCATGGCAGTACTGATGACCTCACCATATTACTGATCTTCTTGGCGTTCTAATTATATCTTTATAGGGCCAAAAAGCATGTTATAATATTATCTCCATTCACAGTAACCGAGGCCCATAAATGCTGCTCTTAACCTCTTGTGCCCTCAAAACGCCAAAAATATGACCCACACTGATCCGCTACTGCTAGGGAAATGTTAACTACAATACTGCTCAGTTCAGACTCCTTACCCATCACGAAGGACGAGTCGCCACTTGTGCGCCAACCACAACTTTTCCTCTCCGCCATTCTACTTCCGTAGCTGCGAGGCTTGCCCACATCTTTTAAATGCAACGCTATGTTTCCTAATATGGACCAAGTCATTTACAGTACATTGTATAACAACTTTCCAGTAGTTATTTGAATCCATAAGACAGTTTAAACAACGTCGTTCAAATGTTCACATAATTGAAATATGTATATATAGTCAAAGAATATCCGTGATACATACGACACTCTACATAAGCAACACTACAAATTGACATAGAAATATCGATACAGATACAAAATAGGTGTTACAACGTGTATTTCTGTATTCCTATTTTCCATGAGCATTGGAAAAGCGGAAACCGGTGATGAATAAAAGTAAATGCGTACAGATGATGGCTACAAAAATGCTTTTCTTCATTTTAGAGACAGCTGCTCACCTCAGCCAACAACACTGTAGCTGTTTCTATATACATCCACCGACTTCAGACTGATATCGACCAGCAAAGTGGTTTGGTGGCGAAGGTATGTGATGTGCGGATGACAAGAAGACAATGAGAATACTTAAGTGTTATAATACTATTGCTTCATGCTGGAAGTGAAATGTGGGCAATATTTGAACCAGTTACGACATAAATTTAAAATTATGCTCTTCCAAACAGTTTGGTAGCTGAAATTTGTTGTGAAGTGTAGTGATAGAACACGCAAACCTTAGGCATTCAGTGAGCGACCTGTCACTAAAAATACTCTTCCATTCGCGCAGTCTGAAAGCTCTTTCCTGCGACCCACGTCTTAAATTAGAGCTACAATATTCCTCAAATTCAAATGTCCTGTTAAGAGACGGCATCGATTCGTCTTTGACGCAGGAGTAACTTAATTAGCTATGTCCTTTTTAAATTTTTTCCTTCCAGCTGTGAGCAAGGCAACTTTTATTGTACAACAGAACTGACGGCTCTCGGGCAAGAGAAGCGCTGCTAGTCTTCGGTGTTGAGGACCTCCGACTGAGCTCCAGAGGAAACAAGGCGTAGCGAGAACCCTCTCGGGGAAGGTCTTTACTGTAAACAGCTTTTCTCTTGCACGGGGAAAAACTGACACGAGTGCACAGCCCACTGGCTCGTGAGGTGATCCCGATGTTTTGAGAAGACGGAAGCGGTTTAATTAAGCCCATTGTGTCGGATAACCAGCGCTAAGCACGGCGTCACACTGCCGCCGAGATAAGCCGGGTTCGTCGCCGAACCCCCTCCCCCATCCAACTCGACCCATGCCCCCCCCCCTCCCCCCCTGACACAGAAAATCCGCCGGCGGCGCAGTGCGCCGACACGGCGACTCGTTACAACAAACAAGCTTCCTACGCCTGCCGCCAGCGGCAGCACTGTGGCATCCACGGGAGCTGCGAGCGTGCGAGTGCCAGAACTAATTAAACTTAATTAAAAGAGAGGCGAGAGGCGGGTGGCGGACCGCCGCCGCTGCCGCTGCCACCGCCGCCGCTCCTGCGAGTTTGATTTACATTCGCCGCCAGCCGCCGGAGATAAAACGACGTGGAGCCCCCGCCGCCGCCGCCGACGGCAACTTTCGTGGGGCCAATTATTTGCATTCGGCGCTCCGTTTCCTTCGCACGAGTTCGCCTCGCAGCGGTCTTCTTATTTGGGGGCAAAGCAGGCGCGCCCCCTCCTGTTCAAACCCGCATCCGCTACTGGGTTTCCATTAAAGCGCGAGAGGCAATTTCGTGTTTTCCCGGGATTGCCGCATTTCCGAGGGTCGTATCAGCATGGCGGATTTCGTTAGAACGGGGCATCAGAGGTCGTAAAATTGCCACGTATCTACATCTGGTCTCCACAAGCCATTGTACTGTCTTCAACAGAGGGTAAGTAGTGGGGAATGCACATTAAACCAGCTGCAAAATATTGGCGAATAAAGACATTGATCCAGACAATACAGAATTTCTTTCTTTAATTTCTGTTAACAATCAGAAACATTTTGTCGTCAGTCATAATGATCATCATAAGACCTCTAACTAAAAACAATATACATGTTGGAAATATATATATATATATATATATATATATATATATATATATATATATATATATATATATATATATAAAATAAGGGAAAGTAACTAATCTACCAGGTCTATAAGTATGAAACCGAAATTTGGTTACAATAATTACAAGTCTGATGTTTGAAACTGATAAACAACATTTTATTCAAAATAATCTCCATTGCTATTTATACATTTCTCCTACCTCTCCGGCAGTCCATGAATGCGACTCCAAATAAACGGTTTTTCTTTCGAAGAGAATCAGTCAGCCAGCCATTTTCGTACATTTTCATACGAATTGAAGCGTTGTGCAGCGAGAGCGTGTCCCAGAGATGCAAACAGATGATAATCGGACAGAACCAAGCCCTGGAGAATGAGCCGAAAGCCCTAGTACTTACCAACTGAACGCCTCTATTGTTTCCCTGACCCGTTTTGCTGTGTGTGATGGGGCGATATGACTGTGTTGCCTTTTTCCTTATTCCGGTCGTTTTTCATGTAATGCTCGATTTAAATCGATCATTTTCTGTTGGTAGCGATCAGTGTTAACAGTTTCACCACGTTTTAGCAGTTCATAATAAATGACACCCTTCTGGTCCCACCAAATACAGAGCATTATCTTCTTTCCAAAGCAGGTCGCTGTGGCCGTGTGGTTCTAAGTGCTTCAGTCTGGAAATGCGCCACCGCTACAGTCGCTGGTTCGAATCCTGCCTCGGGCATGGATGTGCGTCATGTACTTAGGTTAGTTGGGTTTAAGTAGTTGTAAGTTATAGGGGACTGCTGACCTCAGATGTTAAGTCCCATAGTGCTCAGAGCCATTTGAGCCATTTCTTTTTCCAAAAGCGATTAGGTCTTGCAGTGGATGTCGATGGTTTTACCGGGATTCATCCAAGATTTATGATGCTTAGGATTCTCAAAATATAATCATTTTTCTTCACATGTCACTATTAGATGGGGAAACGAGATTCTTCTGTCTCTGGCGAGCAGCATTTCACAAGCTGTCTTTCGATTTGTTTGCTGTCTTTCACTTAGTTAATGCGAAACCCATTTTCCCACTTTCTGCACGTTTCCCACAGCTTTCAGCCGAAGAGAAACGGCTTTCTGCGTCACGTTCAATTGTTGCGCGAATTCCTGTTGAGTTTGAGTATCATCCTCATCCAATAAGGTCTGCAATTCGTTGACTTCGAACTTTTTCCGTGGTTTCCCGTGCCCGTTGATTCTCACGTGAAAATCATCACTTTCAGTTTTTTGAACCACTCGAATCACTTTATTTTTCCAAGAACATGTTCGCTTATAGCTTCGAAAAACATTCGATGCGATTCTGCAGCAGTTTTCTTTGAATGTTAACGGAAAAAGAATCCTGTCCGCAAATCGTGGTTCGCAGGCACAAGACTTGACATGTTTAAGTGTTTAAAACATATACCGATGGATGAAACTTGGGGTACCGTGTGCTGACATTGGTCGTCAGCCTCCTCGTAGCCCTACAGATGGCGACTGTTTAAGGCGCGGAACACACTGGCTGTCCCATGTTCTGGGCATCACAGTGGCTGTGTCCTCAGTTGTCTACAACTGTTTCTTAGTATGTCTAGTTTGTTGTACAGTGTGGTCACTAGTCTCTTCACTGTGTCATTGATGCTTTCAATATCCACTGTTTCGTGGAGCTCGCGTATGGGTGTCCGTGGTCTGGCACGTGATTCCCTACGCAGAACACCCATACGTTAGTGCTGGGAGGATTGTTGATTTGTAAAGTGTTCTTTTGGTTTCCAAGCACATTTCCCTGCTGTGGAAGAAGGGTAGGAGGGCTTTTGCGAGGTTTATACCTCTCTTCCTCTTTTTCCCGATGTGGAGGTGGAAGAGCATTTTCTTATCTAATGTATCTAGGTTAGTTAGGTTTAAGTAGTTCTAAGTTCTAGGAGACTGATGACCTAAGATGTTAAGTCCCATAGTGCTCAGAGCCATTTGAACCATTTTTCTTTTGAAAACTTCCGCTCGCCACCAGACTCCCCAGACATGAACATTATTGACCATGTTTGGGATGCCTTGCAGCTTGCTGTTCAGAAGAGATCTCCACCCCCTCGTACGTTTACAGATTTATGTACTGCCGTGCAGCATCATGATGTCAATTCCCTATAGCACTAGTTCGGACATTAGTCGAGTCCATGCCACGTCATGTTGCGACACTTCAGCCTTCTCGCGGGGGCCCTACAAGATATCAGGCAGATGTACCTGTTCCTTTGGCACTTCATTGTAAAAGGAAATTAAAGTTCAGAATTTTTTCAAAAACAGAATTTAGAATTGTTGATGATAAAGTAACTATGTCAGATACTTGAAAGAACAGATGAACGAAACGGACAGTATCTTGCAAAGAGATTACAAGTTGAACGTCAACAAATTCAGAAGTAATGGACTGAAATGCACCTTAATCAGGCGACGCTGACGGAATCACAATAGGAACTGAGACATTGAAAGTATTGGGTGATTTCTGATATTTGCACAGCAAAATAACTGACGATGGCAGAAGTAGAGGAAATATAAAATGCAGACCAGTAATAGCAAGGAAAGTGTTAATTATAAAGCTGAATATTTTCACATCTAATATAAACTAAAGTTCTAGTAAGTGTTTTGTGAAACTATTTATCAGGAGTGTAGCATTATATGGAAGTGAAATGTGCACGATAAACAATACAGGCAAGAAGAAACTCAGTTATGAAATATGACATCACAAGAGGCTGATGAAGACTATATCGACAGATAAGTATTGAAGTAGTAGGGAACGGAAATGGGGACAAAATGACTAAAAGAAAGGAACGATTGAGAGGAGGTATAATAAGGTATCAAGTAATGGAAGATATATGTGGGGTAAAAGCAGGAGTGGGAGATTGAAGTTTGACTATGATTAATTGTTATGCAGAGATGAAAATACTTTTGAGAGGTGGCATGAGCCCCCCCTCATATTTCTATCTTACGATTTTCGTCTCTAATTGCATGCGATGAAAAGTTGCTATTCCTTCACACGCGGACTTCCCACGCAGCGTCTCTCGTCACCCAGGTGGTCCGGTGACAGGCGGGCTCTCCTGATCTGGAAAGGGTTAGGCCGACGGGTGTGAGGAAGTCGAGTGAATGCTTTGCAGACGCCGACATTGTCAAAAGACACGCCCGGAGGGGTCTGAAGTTACGGCTGGGCTAGAGGTTCCGTTACTTCGCAGAATCTTAGCGAAAACAGTTTCTGGTGGGCTACCAGTGAGGCGTGGGAATGACTTGTGTACCCAGGCAGTTGTGGCAGGAAAATTCCCGCGCTTTCTACAAAATAGTAACTGTGATTGGCTGGCTCAGGGCATAGCTCCTGGCTCAGGGCATAGCTCCGTGACGTAGCAAAATCAGCGCAGAAATTGGCGCCAAGAATCTCCATCGGTGGAATGGTAGTGCTCCGGCAATGGAGTGGAATTTTCTGCCGGTTTTCGAGTTGCTGATTGGAACGTTTAACCACGGCCACTATCGTGGGGGCGGGAATGTTGTGTGTTCGGCCTGTATGGGTACTCTAGGTAGTCGGCTCTCGCCTTTCGGTCGAGGACGTCGAAGCAACCAGCCATCGCATCCGGTACGCCAGATCGTGTTCTGGCAGTTAAGAAGACAATTTGGTAATGTATGTCCACAGCACTGGCAGATAGGGATTTTCCTAGGTGATAATCAGAGCTCAGCAGAGTGCGCCTGTTCGTCTTTTTCTAACTTTGTTCTGTCTTGAGTAGCAGCAATTAATGTTGGGTTAGCTGTGTGTCTCTCTTAAGATTTGAGTGGCAAGGAATTGGCTCCACATACCACTTCGTCATAAACCTCACAATCTAGTTTAGGGACAACTTCACCTTCACAGCGTTTGTTTGTGTATCCAATTTGAGCCAATTTGATGTATTATAAATGTTTCATGTGATTTTGTTTATTATTTTGTGTTTAGTCTTAATAAATCATATTGTTATTTTGGACAGAACCTTCATTCTGTTAATCGGTAGAGCAACCAATCATTTCTCACTACGTTAATGAAACCTTCCTTTATTAACTTATTTATCAAATTAAATTATTGCAGTTGCCAAACTCTTTTCTACTCCACTTGCAGGGTTGATTACAGTCAGTTCGCGTATATTTTTTAATCCTTGTGCAACAGCAAAAGTCGGAGTTAGAATAGGGGGGGCTTAGAGCATCATTTACATGTGTAGATTCTAGAATTTAGTGTTAAATACACTGCTAGCCCCGGCACCTCGCACTTTCACATGTAGACTCGAATGGAGAGCAACTTCAAAATCTATAACCGGACTGAAGACAACAGCAAGAATAACAACAATACTGTAAGATAATGTATCAGTACCATTTTCCCCCTTTTCTGCCCCGAATCTCAAGCATAACAGAAGTACGTCGAACAGAATGAACTCCTCCAGGCCCACTATGGTGCGAAAACTAACTAGGAATTCGCTCATTTGACATTCCGAACATCATGAACTAAGTCACTCTGCTAATCTTTGTAATACCCGCTTTTATAAAACCTATATTTTAGTTAAAATCTTATCTAAACGTTTTCCGGCCAACGCGGCGATTTTCATACATATATTACGGCCTGTGTGTGTAGTAAAAGAACGCTTAGCTTTCAAATTTTTAGAGAGCAGCTAGTAGAAGCCTGACTGGTCGAACTTGACTTTCTGCGCTCAATCTCCATGATGTAAGCACCGTGAGCTGTAGTTTTAGTGATTTCTGAGTATACTGACTTATGCTGAGTTACTTAAATTCTCTTGTTTGGTAAATCCTACAGTATATATGTTTCATTTCATTATTCATTGTATCACGAGTTTTGTCTTTTAGCATTTCTAGCAGACAGGACTCCACACTTCGATGTGACACCGATCTGTCATTGTCGTGATTTCATTACTGATTTACAATGTCCAGTCTTACTCACTGTGTGTGCGCAACCTGCAGCCATTCAGGAAAGAAGTCAAAGTTCTTTAAAAATATCAATGAAACGGCAAAGAGCGACTTAGAAATCGCGATATGCTAATCATGTATTCCAAAATTCAGGCGATCCACATATTCCGTTGCGTCACCCGCAGTAGCAATCTGGGATGCCAGATTCCATTCTGATAACTAAATCCTAGAATATTTAAGTTGACGGAGGCAGAAGCCAACTTAGACTGGCGACCACACCCATACAATTATTAAAAATGGCTATTGTAAGTAAAGGTCATGGTTTTCATTCTACTAATTCTTTGGCTTTTTCATGGTCGAGCGATAGCTCAAAATACTACTGCTTGAGCATAACGAAGACATGAAGCTGAAACATCTAGAAAGAAATAAAGAGGAAATATATGGAAACAAACCACCAAAAATAACCCGAAACCAGAATGAAGGTATTCGAGGTAAAATATAATTCATTATTGCGCTTTGTTGCTCAGAGTAGTGAATAGTAGGCTGCTGTCTTATGCTTTTTTTATTTCAGTACGACAACAGTACATTACCGGTATGTTAGAAACGCACTGTCACACGCTATAATACCATACAGTAAGCTGCGCGGGATTAGCCTAGCTGTCTGGGGACACAGTCTTGGACTGTGCGGCTGGTCCCGGCGGAGGTTCGAGTCCTCCCTCGGGCATGGGTGTGTGTGTTTGTCCTTAGGATAATTTAGGTTAAGTAGTGTGTAAGCTTAGGGACTGATGACCTTAGCAGTTAAGTCCCATAAGATTTCACACAAATTTGAACATACAGTAAGAGTGACGAACTTAACAATATGGAATTTAGCTGGTACAAATTGGACGATGTTGTTTCATTTCGCTCGTAATGTTGTGTCCTATTATTAATATAAATGCAGTACGTGCTTTGGGTGTTTAGCACCAAAGTTAATATTTTCATTGTCAGTTAGTGTGACTTATTCTAATAACGCCTCATTGTGAGTTATCAATGTTTTGTTATTATGGTCAAAATTGGCAAAAAAACTGTAAATGTCAGCACCAATTTTAGTGCCTCATCTTCAGACGCAGAAAGTAACGAGGTCGAAATGAAGGTAAATATGGAAGATATAAAGGTTGCCGTGAGCGAAGGCAATATGCGTTCCGAAAATCTCACAGTACAACAAGATGTGAAACAATCCACTAGTAACGAACAGATCGCGATCATAGTCGTTCGAGCTTAGCCAGCCTTGCGTTCCCGACAGCACAAGCTCTTGGCGAACTAAATACAGAACAAATGTAGAAAGAAATGTTAACCAGCATGACCACTAAAGACGATATGACCATATTAAAAAATGAAATGAATGCCAAAATGTCTACTCTTGAAACCATTATGACTACTAGAACTGATATGATCAGTTCAGAGCAGTTGAATGGAATATACAGTGTCTGGAAAAGAGACTGTAAGATCAACATCAACAAGAGTAAAATAAAGGCAATGGAGTATGCCGCATCCATCGACCGATGGTGAAGGAAATAGATTGTGAATGAGACTCTAAAAGCAGTCTATGAGTTTTGCTATTTGGCCAAGAAAGTAGCTCGTGGGGGTGGAACACGAAAGGATACAAAATTCTGACTATTAACAGTAAGAAAAACGTTCTTGAAAAGCAGGAATTTCTAAACACCTAACACAAAGGTGGGGTATTAAGAAAACTGAGTTATTTAGAGTGCAACGTTCTTTGGAAATGAATCGTTGAAGATAAATACTTAGGAAAAGAAGAGAATACATGTATTCTGAAACATGGTGCGACAGAAGAATGCTCAAGATCGAATAAGTAATGAGGAGGTACTGGACAGAATTAGGGAAAAAAGAAATTGATGACACAATTTCACTAAAAGAAGGGGTCGTTTGACAGAACTCACCCTGATGTGTAGGTCGCACAGGGTACTGTGGCAGTGACCAGTTTTAGTCCAAAGAGCTGGGCGAGCTCATTTGTTTGTTCAAAAGAGGAGGCCGACAAGCATTTGCCACCTTTCGGCAGGTCGGCGATGACAGAATCGAAGCGCACGCCTTGCAACCTTCCTCACTCGACTTTACAGACACTATTAGGTAGCTTTATATGTCAGGTTCATTATGAATGCCCATCACTTCGTTAATGGTCGTAGTTATTGTGATATTTACGTGGATGTAAGACACTGCGCGAAATTCTAAAATGTTTGCACTGAGAAATACGGGTCGTTATGATTTTGCCTCTGGTGGATTTTACATAATATGGCGCTTCGTATGAAATTTAGCTAACATTTTGAATTTTTATTCAGACAAGGTTGGAGGTCTATATCTGTCACCAGTATCGAGAAAATTGATCGACGTAGGGTACTCCTTTGTGATCGCACCATGCCAGTGATAAAGCCAGATTCCTCATGTTCCACAAACGTTTTGAGATATCGAAATGAGATTTTGGCAAATGATAGCACACAAAGAGGAGAGAATTTTGGCGTGAAATTTTTATGCAAAACTTCGTTATTTACCGTGTTATGCCACCAACTACAGACTTTCTCGTTGAAATAATGTAATTTTTAAGGGCCATCGACAGCTGGAGAAACTGGAAATGCTATGGGTTTTGAACAACATAAGTAAAGTCATTACACATTTATCTTGTACCGAGGACGTGCTTTTTCATAAGATGCTGACCTTACATTTCCTCTATTGCTCAATAAATTAAAAAAAAAAAAAACACTGTTTCAGAATTGTCTTGCAGTGCGTCTGCTCAACATGTTAGTGAGGTGAGACTATGGAAACTCCGCTGAATGTTGGTGAATGTTGGAAAATGAAGCACATTTTAACATGGCAACAAGAAAAATGTGTAGGCTTTATTCAAAATTCCCCACTTGCGACTCTTCCTCGAAAGTTACAAACCGTTAACAAACCAGGTGAAAATATATCTACATCTACATCCATACTCCGCAAGCCACCTGGCGGTGTTGGCGGAGGATACCTTGAGTACCTCTATCGGTTCTCCTTTCTATTCCATTCTCGTACTGTTCATGGAAAGAAATATTGTCAGTATGCCTCTGTGTGGGCTCTAATATCTCTGATTTTATCCTCATGGTCTCTTCGCGAGATATACGTAGGAGGGAGCTATATACTGCTTGACTCCTCGGTGAAGTTATGTTCTCGAAACTTGAACAAAAGCCCATACCGTGCTACTGAGCGTCTCTCTTGCAGAGTCTTCCACTGGAGTTTATCTATCATCCCCGCAACGCTTTCGCGATTACTAAATGATCCTGTAACGAAGCGCGCTGCTCTCCGTTGGATCTTCTCTATCTCTTCTATCAACCCTATCTGGTACGGATCCCATACTGGTGAGAAGTATTCAGGCAGTGGGCGAGGGAAGTGCACTGTAACCTACTTCCTTTGTTTTCGGACTGCATTTCCTTAGGATTCTTCCAATGAATCTCAGTCTGGCATCTGATTTACCGACGATTAATTTTGTATGGTCATTCCATTTTAAATCACTCCTAATGCCCACTCCCAGATAATTTATGGAATTAGCTGCTTCCAGTGGCTGACCTGCTAAATGATAAAGGATCTTTTTTTCTATGTATTCGCATCACATTACAATTGTCTGCACTGAGATTCAATTGCCATTCCCTGCACCATGCGTCAATTCGTTGCAGATCCTCTTGCATTGCAGTACAATTTTCCTTTGTTACAACCTCTCGATATACTACAGCATCATCCGCAAAAAGCCTCAGTGAACTTCCGATGTTATCCACAAGGTCATTTATGTATATTGTGAACAGCAACGGTCCTAGGACACCCCCGCGGCACACCTGCATTTACGGCGGAATACTTCTTAGATACTACCCAAAGAAGAGCTGACATATCGTTTTGAATGGTCACTATGCAGTAGTGGCCGTGGAGGGGCCCCCTTAATATTTACCAGAAATGTGAGTGTAGGCTTTTCAATTTATTACGGATTACGGCACTTCCCCTCCAGCGCTGCTGGGCATTTCCACTACAGCGGTCTCAGAGCCCCCCCCCCCCCCCCCCCCACCAACACCACAATCCCCACTGCTGCCTTTTTTTCCCAAGCTTCATAAGCCTACTGCGCACTGTATCAAGGAATTGTCAGTTTAGAAACTGAGGAAAGCGTATGGGGCATAATAACGTAAAGGGAGACCAAGGTCTCAAAACAGGGAGTTAGTTAAGAAAGATGTATGGAGCGGTAGTTACTCAGAGAAGAAAAGGCTGGCTCAAGATAAAATAACGTGGAGCGCTGCATCAAAACAGTCTTTAGACTGCAGTTTTCGAATGAAGACTACAGCCTTCCGACTCAAGATCGCGATAACAACAGCAGAATATACGATACGTACGATACGTTATTACGTAACACGGTACACGTCGTAACTCAGATGCCTGTTACACGATTTTCGTAATGTAATAACACGCTGTTGTACACGAAATTTCATTGCGGCCTACCCTGCACTCTCCTTGACACGGTATTTCACGACCTCCAACCCGTGCTGTCTCCCTGACCTGGGACGCGGAACTCTGCCGTAATCCCGGTAGCCGGGGAGAGGCGCACTTTGCAGGTGCGCGCCTCGCCGGCATCTGGTAGCGTCTCGCAAAGCTCCCTCTGCCCCTCTAAGCCCCTGCCTGGAGTTCGCTGTTGTTGCAGTTGTGGCGTGTACCCCACCCACCCCACTCAGCTGCGAAGCAAACTCCGTTCTCTCTCTCTCTGCATACACGTCCAACCTTCTCAGGAACCTGTTATAGCCGCTTATTAACGGCGCCTTAGCTGACATATTCCCATTCCCACCCGTGGCACTATATAGGTACCTGCAATTTTGTGACAGTATAAATTTTATTAAAAGCACTATTCTGGCTTACGCGTTGATCTCTATTTTTAAAAGGGAGGAAGATCCAGGCTTCTAGCTCGTCACCGAAACTAGAAATTTACTTGTCGTTTACTTCCACGATTGGCTGTGCATGTTGCTTAAAGAGTAAACAAGACACTGTAGTTTCTTCAGAGTGAAAACAATGGCAAGAATTTTACGATTATTTCCTTCTTGGCAGTAATACAGACATATTTTTGACATCAGACGTTAATGACGAACGAACCACGAAGGAATCATCCCAACGGAAATCGGTACATGTAATGTATATGAACAAATTAACGAATGATTACAATTTAAGAAAAATCGCACTATTTATTCTAGAGCATGACCTTCACAAATTGAGCTAGTCAATACCGTATTGGTCCACCTCTGGCTTTTACGCATGGAGTTATTCGGTTTGACGTTGATCGATGAAATAGTTGGATGTTCTGAGGGATATCCTGTCCAATTCTGTCAAATTAGCGCGTTAAATGGTCAAAATCCCGAATTGGTTGGAGGCCCTGCCCATAAATCTGGGTAGAGATCCGGCGACTTTGCTGGCCAAGGTATGATTTGGCAAGCACGAAGATAAACAGAAACCCACAACGTGTGGAGCTGGTCATTCGCGACTTAATTCGAAGAGGGACTCATCACTGTAGACAATTCTACTCCACTCAGTGAGATTGCAAAGATGTGTTTGGACACGTCCCGTACAGAGGCTAGATACCAACCCGATGTCGACTGCCATACGGCTAGACAATCAGGAATGATGGTCTGGAATGCCACTTCTTTTCATAGCAAGACCCCTTTTGTTCTCATCGGCACCACCCTTACAGAACAGCGGTACGCCGACTATATTCTACGCTCCGTTTTATTGCGCTTCCTTGCAAGCCATCATGGGTCTACATTTCTGCCAAATAATGCCAGCCCGCACATGGCGAGAGTATATCCTGTTTGTTTTCGTGCCTGAGAAACCCTAACTAGGCCACCAAGGTCTACATCTACATCTACATCTACATTTACACTCCGCAAGACACCCAGCGGTGTATGGTGGAGGTCACTTGACGTGCCACTGTCATTACCTCCCTTTCCTGTTCCAGTTGCGTATGGTTCGCGGGAAGAACCACTGCCAGAAAGCCTCCATGCGCGCTCGAATCTCTGTGATTTTGCATTCGTGATCTCCTCTGGAGGTATAAGTAGGGGGAAGCAATATATTCGATACCTCATCCAGAAACGCACCCTCTCGAAACCTGGCGAGCAAGCTACACCGCGATGCAGAGCGCCTCTCTTGCAGAGTCCGCCACTTGAGTTTGCTAAACATCTCTGTAACGCTATCACGCTTATCAAATAACACTGTGACGGAACGCGCCGCTCTTCTTTGGATATTCTCTATCTCCTCTGTCAACCCGACCTCGTACAGATCCCACACTGATGAGTAATACTCAAGTATAGGTCGAACGAGTGTTTTATAAGCCACCTCCCTCGTTCATGGAGTACAGTTTATAAGGACTCTAGCAATGAATTTAAACCTGGCACCCGCCTTCATTTTATATGATCAATCAATTCTCCCAATTGAGAACGTTAGGAGCATTGTGGTCAGAGCTGTCCAACCAGATCGGTGTCTAACGCGTCAATTGGACAACATTTTACACAATATCCCTCAGAAGGGAATCCAACAATTCTGTCTATCAATACCAAGTCGAACAACTCTTTGCATAAGGGCCAGAGGCGACTAACGCGTTATTGAATTGTTCTGTTTCAGAAGTCATGCAATTATTCTGAAATCATAATCATGTACACAGCATCAATAGAATTCCGTGTCATTCGGATGAATCCTTCGTGTGCGTATCTGTCTCTTTAATCTTCTTTTTTCTGTTTTTTGCTTTGGAGTGTTTGATGTAGATTTTTTTGAGTAAGTGTTACCCAATTAAGTCCACAACACTGCCCAGTTAGATCCTGATGAACGTTAGTTTGCCGGAGAGCCTGGTGACTGGTTTATAAAGCAGAGAAGTCTGAAGTTGTGCACTCAACGAAACATTAAAGTATAATTACCTTTGGCGGTTTATTTGGACATAAATATTCAAACACTTGCTTTTTTGGAGTTTTTATACGATTTATTGTACCATTAGCTAGTTCTATGGCCAATGCAGGCTCATGATCGGATGGAGGTGTTACTGCAACATTACATCATAGACCTTGTGCTGCTAGACGATGTTTCATCAACGTTTCGTTAACGATCACTAAATTACCGTTATTTTCGCCAGCACCACCATCACAGTGTAACACCTCCATTTGATGAGGAGCCTGCAGTGAAAAGAAAGCAACTGGTTGCATATTTATACACAAAAAACTTTATAATTTAAGTCACAGTGGCATTTTTTCGTCTATAATGGTTGTAGTGCATATAATTACCTTTGCTTAAATGATTAAGAGTCATAATCAATCATCCCATAGGAACACCAGTGGCCGGCCGGTGTGGCCGAGTGGTTCCAGGCGCTTTAGTCTGGAACCGCGAGACCGCTACGGTCGCAGGCTCGAATCCTGCCTCGGGCATGGATGTGTGTGATGTCCTTAGCTTAGTTAGGTTTAAGTAATTCTAAGTTCTAGGGGGCTGATGACCTAAGATGTTAAGTCCCACAGTGCTCAGAGCCATTTGAACCATTTTTGAACACCAGTGTGTAATAACATGTGAACACACAGAGAAGCAAAGACATTCTAACTGCCTGGTTGCAGATAAGTGTTTGGTACAATTGAGCTAAGTTTCGACACTTAGTAATGGCTTCTTCATCAGAAAGAAATTTTGATTAAATGTAAAATTAAATTGCGAGAAAGCTATGGTCAAGATTTAGAGCAGCTAAGCTCGAGTCAAAAATAATATAAAATACGTTCCGACCTAAATTTTGACTATTGCTTTCTCGCCGTTCGTTTTTATGGTTAATCTAAATTTCATTGTGATGAAGACACCCTTAGTTGATGTCGGAAGCTAGGTCAGTTGTACCAAAATGTTATCTGCAACCGGTTGGCTGTATGATTCCTGTGTTTCGAGATTTCTAAGGGTGTGTGACTCCACACGTCTATGCAAAAATCATTCCATTTTCTTTAATTATGGGGCGGTGGTTTGTGGACGAGGAGCTGACGCACGATAGTGTTAAGACAAGGTGAATCTGGTGGCCATGAACGTGAGTTCATTATCGTGCTCGACAATCCACTGTAGCACAATTCTGGCCTATTGACATTGGCAGTTATCCCGCTGAAAGGTCGGGAAACACATCAACCATGAATGGATGCGGGAGGTTTGCAACAATGTTAACGTAGTCCACCGCCGCCATGGAGCCTTCGATTACTACCACAGCTTGCATTACAGTTCAGGTGAGTGTCTCCCAAAGCGTAATACCATCCCCACCGGCTTACGACCGTGGCGTGGTGCTCCTCTCGAGCAATTTTTCGCCTGTACGAAAGCTTATCCGAAAACGACCACCGACCTGTTGTACCAAGAAATGTGATTCATCCGACCAGGAGACATATTGCTATTGATCCACGGTCCAATCATGACGATTCCGTGCCAACTGCGATCGCAAACGACAGTGTCGTAGAGGTAAAATGGTTCAAATGACTCTGAGCACTATGGGACTTAACATCTGAGGTCATCAGTCCCCTATAACTTAGAACTACTTAAACCTAACTAACGTAAGGACATCACACACATCCATGCCCGAGGTAAGATTCGAACCTGCGGCCGTAGCGGTCGCGCGGCTCCAGACTGAAGCGCCTAGAACCGCTCGGCCACTCCGGCCGGCGTTGGGTAAAAATGAGAAGGTGTTGAGCTCGTCGGATTCGCAGCTTCATGTTCAACAACGGTGTCCTTCGAAACACTCGTGCCAGCACTATTATCGTACTCTGTCGTCAAATCTGCCACAGATTTCCGCCACTGATGGTGCTCTCTGGAGCAGGCAACAAGCCTCCGACCTCCACGTTTTGTCGCAGGATGCGTGGACGTCCAACAGCTTATCACCTGCTAGTGGTTTCACTGCCTTTTAATAACTTTCCACGATGTTAGTAGGACAACAGCCGCTCACCTACGCTGTTTCTAAGACACTTGTTCTCGGTTGTCCGGCAATAACTACGTACTCTTTATCAAAGTGCTTATGTCAGTGTATTTCCTCTTTCGCCGACGTGTCGTCGCCAAAATTTTTCCTTAATCGTCAGTAGTTCGACAACGCTGCAACACAAGCCCATATATTTACGTTTCTCTTGCATGACCACAGTCTAGTTTCTTGCATCAAACTGAACTGTGTACATTATACGTAAAGATACAGGAATGTTATTTCTTGCAACGAGTGAAGCAAATTTGTCGAACTACGAATCCACGAGATGAACGAAAGAGCAAAAACTACAGTCATTTTAAATAATCACAGATCTAATAAGAAAAGTTTCTACGTTCAGGACATAATCCTGTGAGTAAATTCGAGTTAAAACTATGTCGTTCCAAACAACGTGTTCAGTGCTTGTAGACAATGCAGAGTTCATGTCAGATTAACGTCTAAATCACAAGTGCTAAATGATTTTTCGGTAACAGTGACGTTAATTTTTGTACAGCTGAGGTAATAACTTACGTCTATTATAGTAAACATAAGAACAGCAATACATTTTCATGTGTTGCATGTACGAGCATGCAACCAGTGCATGTCAGAACGGTATTCCAACAGTATAACAAACCGAAATCTCTATATACTCGTATAAAAGGAAATGTCCTGATTGATTCACTGTTTCATCATCATTCTGTCCAAACTGCTGAGGACAGAAACTTAAAATTTGGTTAGACTGTTGATCTTATACTATAGGCATCATTTAAGAAAGGATTTTTCAAAATTACACCCTTAAGTGGGTGAAGTGTTTACTAAATATGTCAAGGCAGATTTGAAGCTAGAACTGACGATAACTGGTATTTGCTTTCTCGGTCTACATCTACATATGTATTTCAATGGATACGCTGCAAATCACACTAAAATGCTTGGCAGAGGGTTCAACGAATCACTTTCACAATAATTCTGTCATTACTATATCGAAGAGCGCAAGGAAAAAGCAAACACCTTTGTCTTTCCGTGCGAGGTCCGATTTCATTATTTTATTATGATGACCGTTTCTCCCTACACAGGTCGGCATCAACAAAATGTTTTCACATTCGAAGTAGAAAGTTGGTGATTGAAATTTCGTGAGAAGATTCCGCTGCAAAGAGAAACACCTTTATTTTAATGATGTCCACTCCAAATCCTGTATCACGTCCGTGACACTCTCTCTCCTGTTTCGGGGTAATACAAAACGTGCTGCTTCTCTTTGAACTTACTCGATGTACTCCGTTAATCCTATGTGGTAAGGATCACAGACCGCGTAGCAGCAGTCCAAAAGAGGACGGACAAGCGTAGTGTAGGTATTGTTTTTAGTAGGTCTGTTACATTTTCTAAGTGTCCTGCCTAAAAAACGCAGTCTTTGGTTAGCCGTCCCCACAACATTTTCTATGTGTTCCTTCCAATTTCAGTTGGTGTAATTGTACTTCATAGGTATTTAGCTGAATTTACGGCTTTTAGATTTGACTTATTTATTATGTAGCCGAAGTTTAACGGATTCCTTTTACCACACATGTGGAACTTTTTCTTTATTTAGGGTCAACTGCCCGTTTTCGCACCATACAGATATCTTTTCTAAACCGTTTTGCAATTTTTTTGGTCTTCCAATGACTTTACTAGACCATAAATGACAGCGTCATCTGTAAACAACATAAGACGGCTGCTCAGATTGTCTCCTAAAGAGCAGAGGGCCTATAACACTACGTCGGGGAACGTCAGAAATCACTTATGTTCTAGTCGATGGCTTTCCGTCAGTTACAACGAACTGTGATCTCTCTGACAGGAAATCACGAATCCAGTCATATAACTGAGACGATGTTCCACAAGCACGCAGTTTCACTACAAGCCGCTTGTGTGTACAGTGTCAAAAGTTTCTCGAAATCTGGATATATGGAGTCAATTAGAAATTCCTTGTTAATAACACTCAACACTTCGTGTGAGTAAAGAGCTAGTTGTGTTTCACAAGAACGATGTTTCCTAATTCCCTGTTGAGTGTGTGTCAATAGGCCGTGCTCTTCGAAGTAATTCATAATGTTCAAAAATGTGTGTGAAATCTTATGGGACTTAACTGCTAAGGTCATCAGTCCCTAAGCTTACACACTACTTAACCTAAATTATCCTAAGGACAAACACACACATCCATGCCCGAGGGAGGACTCGAACCTCCTCTGGGACCAGCCGCACAGTCCATGACTGCAGCGCCCTAGACCGCTCAGCTAATCCTGCGCAGCCCATAATGTTCAAACACAGTATGTGTTCCAAAATCTTGCTGCATATCTATGTTAATGATTTGAGCCTATAATTTAGTGGATTACTGAGCTGTGTTAGCATAATGGTTAAGGCGTTTGGTTGCTAAGTGAAAGGTTCAAAGTTCTAACCTTGTTCAATGCTTAATATATCCTCAGGGAGTCACACCTAGTGATACGTGGCTGGCGACCACGGGGCACCGAGCTGAGTCCTGGCATTGCTTCCACTTACTTATGCCAGGCTCCTCACTCTTATCTTTCCTATCTGGCCACCCTCGGCCAGCTCTTGTTCTTTTCCGACCCTGACGCTATTAGGTTTCGAGGGCTAGGGGTCTTTCATTTTCCAACCTATACTTCTCATGCAGCGTCTGACCCGGAGCGGGCGGCTGCAAAAGGCCTCTGTATCCCATGTTAGGGGCGGCCTCCAGAACTGCGGAAGGCAACGGAATACCACCGCAGATTATCTTCCCTGCATAATGCAGTCTCCATTTTATGCACAAAAAATGGCTTCCTCTCATGTTAAATCAGTGTCCGGAGGTAAAATAGTCCCCCATTCGGATCTCCGGGGGGGACAACTTGAAAGGAGGCAAAAAATCAAAACGAGAATTGGTACCTGGAATGTCAGAACTCTGCTACAAGCAGGAAAACTAGAAAACCTTAAAAGAGAGATGGAAAAGAATCATATGGACCTCGTAGGAGTTGCTGAAGTAAGATGGAATGGACATGGAGAGTTGCAGTCAGATGAATATGTATTCTACTACTCAGGAGGAGAAGTAAAAGGAATTAATGGAGTAGGAATGATTATGACAAAGGAATTGGCTAAATGTGTGGAATATGTAGAGTATGCAAATGACCGGGTTATTGGTGTAAGGCTGAAAGGAGCACAAAAAGATTTACTGATTGTCCAGGTGTATATGCCAACTTCAGAACATGATGACCAAATTGTAGAGGAGACGTACAATGTAATAGAGAGAATAATGGACGAAAATAAAAAATGCTGCAAAATAGTAATGGGAGACTGGAACGCCATTGTGGGAGAAGGGAAAGAGGGAAACATAGTAGGCAGTCATGGTCTTGGAAAGAGAAATGACAGAGGTGAATGGTTAATTGACTTCTGCAGGGAAAGGCAGCTGATAGTGGCAAACACATGGTTCAAGAACCATAAGAGGAGGCTCTACACTTGGAAATCACCGGGGGATAAATATAGAAACCAAATCGATTTTATACTGGTAGAAGAAAGATACAGGAATGGAATCAAGAAGGTACACACATTACCAGGTGCAGATATTAATAGTGACCACAACTTACTTATGGCAGAAATAGAAATAAGAATGAAAAACCTGAAAAAGGCGACAATGGTGAAGAAATGGGATCTAGAAAAGATAAGGTCCAACAAAGAACAAATTACAGAAATGCTGTCTCGGGACTTTCTAAACACATTACGAGACAAAGAAGCACCTGATAATGCCAACGAGTACTGGAATATGCTGAAAGAAGGAATCATTAAAGCAGGACAGCAAAATATAGGATATGTAAAAGGGAAAAGGTCAAAAAAACCATGGGTCACACAAGAAATGATTTCCAAGATGGAGGAGAGAAGAAAATTGAAAAACAAGAACACTGAAGATGCAAGAAAGATATACCGAAGGTTAAATAACGAACTGCGAAGAGAAACAGAGCAGGCTAGGAAAAAATGGCTAAAAGAGAAATGTGATGAAATTGAAGAACTGGACAGGAAAGGAAGATACGACTTACTATACAACAGAGTAAAGACTATGACATGGGAACAAAACAGAGCAGGAAGTGCTACTATGGAAATTTTGAGTAAAGACGAAGAGGTAGTGTATAAAGATCGTGACGATGTCCTCCAGAGATGGGAAGAATATATAAAAGAGCTATATGACACAAATAGCAAACCAGAAACTCTGGAACTTGAATCACACAACAGTGTAAGTGATGAAGAGAAAGGACCGACCATCATAATGGAAGAAGTAAAGTCTGCTATTGCTGCAATGAAAAATGGCAAAGCAGTAGGTACAGATACAATACCGGGAGAAATACTAAAATGCTTGAACCACAATGGAATAAGAGAAATATTGAGGTTATGTAATAAAATATATGACAGTGGTGAATGGCCTGAGGACTTTTTGAAAACAGTAATGATTCCATTGCCGAAAAAACAAGGAACCAAGAAATGCAGCGAGCACAGGACAATCAGCCTCATTTCACATGCAGCCAAAGTGATGTTAAGAATAATTAATAAAAGACTTGAGAAAGTAATAGAGGAGAATCTCGGCGAGGAGCAGTTTGGCTTTAGACGGAATACGGGCACCAGAGATGCAATAGGGCTCCTACGAATCTTAGGAGAAAGGTTTATTGAAAAAGGAAGAGACCTATATATGTGCTTCATCGATTTAGAAAAGGCATTTGACAATTTGGTTTGGGACAAGCTGGCGACTATTATGAGGGAAAAGAGAGTGGACTGGATAACCAGAAGACTTATAAACTCATTGTACCTTAATCAAAAAGTTTCAGTTAAAGTGAGAGGAGAAAGTACAAACTGGATCAGACTAGGGAAAGGAGTAAGACAAGGATGCTGTTTATCACCTACTCTTTTCAACCTGTACTTGGAAAATATGATTGACCAATGCTCATTAGATGACAAAGGAGTAGAAATTGGAGGAAGAAGAGTAGGGTGCTTGAGATTTGCTGATGACATGGTCCTTCTAGCCACAGGGGAAAAAGAATTACAGGATTTGGTGGACACCATTGCAACTAACGGAAAAAAATATGGAATGAAAATTAACACAAATAAAACAAAAGTATTGGCAATAGGAGGAAATAAGGAACTAAAAATTGTGCTGAATGGAGAAAAACTAGAACAGGTGCAAAATTTTAAGTATCTTGGAAGCAGGATAGACACCGACTGGAAGTGCACCACAGAAATTAAAACAAGGATAGCAATGGCAAAAGAGGCGTTTTATAAGAAAAGGAGAATCTTCTGCAGCGGTATGGACAGAGAACTCAGAAAGAGACTCATAAAATGTCTTGTATGGAGTGTTCTTCTATATGGCGCTGAAACATGGACTACGAGGAAAAAAGACAGAGAAAGGCTGGAGGCTTTTGAGATCTGGACATGGCGGAAGATGGAAGGAATAAGTTGGATGGACAGAGTAAAAAATGAAGAGGTACTGAGAAGAGTGGGAGAGAAAAGGCAGTTACTAGATGTAATAAAGAGAAGAAAAAGAAATTGGATTGGGCATATATTAAGAAAAAATGACGGACTGATAAAAACAGTTTTAGAAGGTTATGTAGAAGGGAAAAGGAAGCGAGGAAGGAAGAGATTCCAGATACTGGATGACATGATGGACGGTACAACATACAGCAGCCTTAAGAAGGAAGCAATGGATCGCAGAAAATGGAGAGGCAAAGGACCTGCTAATATAGCAGATAACTGATAATGATGACTCCTACTACCTTTCTTGAATTTTACTGTGACCTGTGCAACTTTTCAGTTTTGGGTACGGATGTTTCGTCCAGCGAGCGGCCGCATATATTTGTTAACTATGGAGCCATTGAATCAGAATACTCTGAAAGGAACCTAATTGATATACAGTCTGTACCGGAAGACTTGTCTGTATTAAGTGATTTAAGTTGCGTCACTATTCCGACGATATCTACTTCTAAGTCACTTATGGTGGCAGCTGACATTGATTCGAATTCTAGAATATTCACTTCGTCTTTTTTGGTGCAGAAAAATTCAACTAACTATGCTTTGTAGCACTGTCTTTGATAGTATTTCCATTGCTATCGCTCAGAGAAGGCATTGATTGCGTCTTGCCGCTAGTATACTTCACTTACGACCGGAATCTCTCTGGATTTCCTGTCAAGTTTCGACACGAAGTTTCGCTGTGGAAACTATATTGAGCACCTCGCAAGTCCGCGCTAAATTTCGAGCTTCTGCAAAAGATTGCTAATCTTGGAGGTTTTGCCTTCGTGTAAATTTGGCATGTTTGTTTCGTTGTTTCTGCAACAGTGTTCTGACCCATTTTGTATACCAAGGTGGACCAGCTCCGTCGTTCATTAAATCATTTATTATAAACTTCTCAGTTGCTGTCGATGCTATTTCACTGAATTCAAGCCATATATCGTCTACTCTTACACTGATAATTTGGAAGGAGGTAGGCCTCAAGTGAATTTTTATCTGCTTTTTTGAATAGGTATATTTTTCGTTAATTTTGGATGATCTGGGGGTTACAATATTCAATCCCGCTACGACAACCCTGTGTCCCTATTCCCTGTATCCGGTTTCATGCTTGTTATTTGCTCAGTATTATTTGTTGCCAAGAGGTCAAGTGCATTCTCATATCCGTTTAATATTCGCGTGGACTCATGAACTAAATGCTCGACATCATTTTCACAGCATGCGTTTAGCTCAAGTTCAGATGATATTTTATGCGTACCTCCGGATTTAAATATGTATTTTTGCCAATATGTCGAGGGTAAATTAAAGTTGCCACCTAGTATAATATTATCAGTCTGTTATGTTCCGAAATTAAACTCAAGTCTTCTGTGAACGTTTCAGAAATTGTATCATCTGAGTTGGAAGGTCGGTAAATGAATCCAATTATTATTTTATTGCCAAGAATGACCCATAGCCATAGAACCTCACAGGAACTACCTATTTCAGTTTCACTACGAGATAAACTACTTCTAACAGCAACAAAAACGCAACCACCAACTGATTGTAGCCTAAATGAATTTTACCTGTAGTGGATGCTGTTGAACTCCGTGATTATTCCTTTATAGGGTGCAGAATAGACGAATTGGTTTTAGCCTATTCTTTCTTAACCCCGTTAGATCCTTCGTAAATGGCTCTGAGCACTATGGGACTTAACTTCGAAGGTCATCAGTCCCCTAGAAGTTAGAACTACTTAAACCTAACTAACCTAAGGTCATCACACATCCATACCCGAGGCAGGATTCGAGCCTGCGACTGTAGCGGTCGCGTGGTTCCAGTTTGTAGCGCCTAGAATCGCTCGGCCGCCCCGGCCGGCTAGATCCTTCGTAAAAATTTCGGCTGAACATGTATCCGGCTTTAGCCAGCTTTCAGTGCCTATAACGATTTGAGCATCAGTGCTTTCTATTAGCGCTTGGAGCTCTCGAACTTTGCCAACACAGCTAAGGAATAAAAAGAAAGTTGTTGCAGCATTGTTGGAAATAGCGGGGGTGAAACTATTTTTAAAAATAGATCATTATTGATGAACTACTAAAGCATTTGAAGTCTACGGCTATGAAAATTAGTATTTCAATCCTCCGTTGCAAATTAAAAAGTACGTGTTTCAGTCTTTTTCGAATACTACCCCTAAAAAAATGAAACAGGAGTTGAAAAGTCTTATGAAAATATTTAAGTACGAAAGTATTTTTAAAGCTAACTCTATAAACATATATATTTGGCTTCTTGGTTAGAAATATCAGAAATAGATGTTTCAGTATTTTTGGAAATTGAACCCCTAATGGGGAGGAAGAAGGGATGAAAGTTTTTGTGGAAATATTTCATTGTCAAAGCATTTTTGAAGCTAAATCTGTGAAAATTTGTATTTGGCTTAGCAATAAAAGGAAAGCGTTTTAGGGATTTTCGAAATTGAACCCGTAATACGGTGACGCCGAGGGTGAAAAATGATTTTTCGGTTATATATATATATATATATATATATATATATATATATATATATATATATATATATATATATAAAATCGGTTTTTGGTCAGAAGTACATTCCAAAAAGATCATGTTTCTATGTCCTCAATAAGCGTGAAAATTTCGGGTGTTGCACTGAACTAAATCGCGACTAATTGGCTTTATCAGAACTGTATACAAAAAGAAAGAGTTGTTTCGTTGATAAGTTTTTCGGTAGGCCTAATATATGTTTATACAATTATTTTTGTTGTAATTACTACGCAAACGTGAGCGTAGCTACGGGCGCTAAGCTTCTTTGTTACCAATTTCGTTGCTTGCTCCCTTTCTGTACGAAAGGCCACCAGTACGTCTTTCAATAGCGTTGCTACACTTAAGAAATTTCCTGGATGCCTCGGGTAGGTCCATCGGTTTTTGAGCAAGGTCTACTAAGTCACACCTCATGTTGCACACAATGGGAAGATCGCTCGGCGAACGGCCCTGAGAAATCCGAGGACTGCCTCCTCTACCTCCGGCCGAGATGGAACGCTCGTGACGTCTGCTCTGATAGGGAAGATTTATGTCGCAGCGGGACCAGAAGAAGCGGAGCCCGCACCATCGGCGCTCCAAGTGCGCCTCAGCTGTCGCGCGGAAGAGTCTCTTCCGTTCTTCAGATGTCATAGGGAAAACGAACGCTGCATGAAGTCCAAAATACAGTACAGTTACTGCTTTGGTATTTAACTACTAAAGAATAGCTTTTATGGCTCTGTATATGGTACTAAATACTAGTGTTTGCCGCCGCTATACAATTATGACCGGTTCGACATACCTATATTTTTGTGAGCATAATGAGAGAATTTTCTGTTGTCCTCTTGAATTAGTGTTCCCGCTATTCAGAATTTATGGCTATTACCTACACTGAAACGTAGCAATGTGAAGAACCTGCCACTCTTGGCATGAATATCATGTTTTTCGTTTCTGATCTCTGTTCCATATGTAGCGTTTAGGAATGCCTTTTAAAAAATTTCGGGATATCCTTGTTGTGGACTGGCAAGACAGCCAATCCACAGTGACGGGTAACCGAAAGGCACGCGCTTAAACTCACGCAGGCTGGCGTGAGGTCTGAAACAGTATACGTAATGAATGCTATAAAGAAAAGTACGTAGCTGCTGGAATACTTAACTTTAACCCACAATTGGTGAACATTGGTCTTGTTACTGTACATGCTTCATGAGATACATAGCAAAGAATAAATGGCGCCTTGCTAGGTCGTAGCAATTGACTTAGCTGAAGGCTATGCTAACTATCGTCTCGGCAAATGAGAGCGTAATTGTCAGTGAACCTTTCCTAGCAATGTCGGCTGTACAACTGGGGCGAGTGCTAGCAAGTCTCTCTAGACCTGCCGTGTGGCGGCGCTCGGTCTGCAATCACTGATAGTGGCGACACGCGGGTCCGACGAATACTAGCGGACCGCGGCCGATTTAAAAGGCTACCACCTAGCAAGTGTGGTGTCTGGCGGCTACACCACAATCCTGACATTAAAACAAGAAAAAATGTCCAGTAAACATGAACTCGAATGTGCAATATCGAGGATGAACAAGTGCTCGTAGCTGTTGAGATATGAATTTTAGAGCTGGGTCTTTATTGGCGATTTTTTCTTTCCTTGGCGCAAGGAACATATCCCCATATTTTTAAAAAGTCATTCTGAAAGACCATACGTACCAAGTATGTATGAAATGTGTGAATTCTTGTAGAAGCTTGTATTCTTCAAAATTTTATTGTACAGATACAGATAACAACAGTGTGAATACTTAATGTAGAAACATATTATTTAAGGGAATTCCAAAATTTAGAATTTGAGTAGACCACATGCATTGCAAATTTCGATTCCGCTGATAATCTATGTTTTAGGATTGATATACTTTATTTGAAAGACCTCATTGGTGTCTTTCTAATGAACATATTTTATAAAATGTGACCTTTCACGGTCGGTACTAACTTTCTGGCACCGCGCGCCGCGGAATTTGAATCCGCGCCAGACGTCATGGACGTCGAAGACCCATAGAGGTCTCTGCACCATCGCGCCGTAAGCTGTGGCGGCGCGCGCCTCCTGGCCCGCATTTAGAGTGAGGGCGCCACAGTGGAACACGTGGTCCCAGCGGCCAATAGCGGCGCCCCCGATAGCGTACTGAAGCGCCTGCCTCTCGCTCAGCCAGCCAGTCTAATCACGCGTACGTCGGTTGACACCTCGCCTCACGTTAGACAGTTTACTTCCTTGTTCTGTGAAAGAGTGGACGTGTTTGTTTCCCTGTGACTCCGTTGTTTCGCTCTTGTTGTTGTTCGTTGTGTGCTTCGCTGGTCGTGCTCGCCCTCTCCCGTTGTGTTGCAGTTCGCGGGCCTCTCCGCGGGTCCCGCCGCGCTTTCCCTCACTGCTACCCCGCGACCGTCGCGGTCGCAGTTGCAACAAACTTCCCATGAAACTTCTCGGCTAACAGACCGTGGTCGATGTATAAAACTTTCTCCTAACGTTTCCTCTCCTAGTACCGGAACATCTTCAGAGGTAAAGCGGCGAACAGCAACCATAATTCGAGTATCGGCAGTGTAGACGTCACCACAGTCCACCACGTGACACCATCTACGAGATTATCTCGGTTAATGCCAACATTCTCGACTGCAACTAATCGACCATCATCATAACTTTAAGATCCAAATTGTATCTAATTTAACACTTTCCTGTTTTCTGTTAAAATTATTACGTGTTTATGATTTCAATAACCTCTTCCACACAGGCGGTCATCAAATTGCGATGTTTTCGGTATGACGATCGTCTCACTGAATTGCAGTTCGCCACTTTACATCTGACGATGTCTCCCGCAGTCGGTGAGGCAACGAAAGGAGAAAATTTTACATATCGATCACGGCCTGTTAGCCAGAAGTATCAAGTGAAATCTTCTCCAAACATTGTGTATTTCAAAGGTTATTCCCTATTAAAATTACTGCCGTCACAAACATTGTAGAATTTTCGAATTGTATTAAAAGATATAAGATTCATAAAACAGCAATATAAGATTCATAAAACAGCAATTGACACAATAAAGGAATTCAAATCAATTAATAACCGAATATCACACATTACAATTCAGGCTCAGTGGTTTGATATTACATTTATAAATGTTCATGCACCCACAGAAGATAAGGAAGATGACGTGAAAGAAGAATTTTATAGTCAACTGGAACAGACATATAATTCAATAAGTAGACATAATGTAACAATAGTGTTAGGAGACTTTAATGCCAAAGTAGGAAAAGAAGAAATCTACAAACCAACCATTGGGAATTACATCTTACATGATGAAAGTTCAGAGAATGGTGTGCGACTCATAAACTTTGCAATGGCAAATGGTCTCACATTAAGCAGCACAAAATTCCAACACAAACGCATTCATTTAGGGACATGGATATCACCAGATGGAAAAGTAGTGAACCAGATTGACCATGTCGCCATCCAAAGACGATTTCAAAACAGTATTAAAGACGTTAGAACTTTTAGGGGAGCAGATTGTGAGACAGATCATATGTTAATCATAGCTCAAATGAAAATAAAGCTAAAAAAGAAACAAAGTACAAATAGGGTTGAAATTAAAAGGTACGATGTAGAAAATCTGGCAGAAGAAAAATAAAAGAAAACTTTAGGAAAGAAATGGAAATTAACCTATCGGAATCTAGACTGACACATAGTGACCAGCAAGACGTGGAAAGTAGATGGAGACACCTCAGAAACAGTATTCAAGATGTAGCTTCCAAAACTATAGGTAAAAGAAAACGAACTAACAAAATCTGGTTTAATATAAAGTGCCAAGAAAGAGTACTGGAAAGGCAAAATGCGAGGAAGGCATGGTTACAAGACATGGACAATTTTACACTAAAGGAGAGATACTATAAAATCCGCAAGGAAACACAACGAACTCTAAGACAAGAGAAGAGAAAACACTACAACAACATGGTAAGAGAAGAGGAGGATGATTTCAAGCATCACAGAGCAAGGCAGATGTACCAGAATATAAAAAAGTCCTTGGGAAAATTCACTAGAAGGGAACAGTTTATAAAGGACCATAATGGGAAAATACTTACAAACAAGAATGACATACAAGAAACATGGAAGACATACTTTACACAGCTGCTCAACTGCAATGATCCACAATATTACTTTATATTTGAAGAACCAGATACAGTTGATATACAAGTCACCACACCATCAGTAAATGAAATAAGACAAACAATAAAGAAATTAAAGAACAACAAGGCCTGTGGGGAAGACCAAGTATATGCTGAGCTTTTAAAAAATGGAGGACCACAATTGGAAATAGAACTACATTCCTTAATTGAAACAATTTGGGAGACAGAAAACATACCGGCCGATTGGAAAACTGCAATTATATGCCCCATCCTTAAGAAGAATGATCCCCTTGTCTGTGATAACTACAGAGGAATTGCCATACTCGATGTCATGCATAAAATTTTGTCGATGTGTATACTACACAGACTGATTCCCATAACCGAAGAACTGATTGGGGACTACCAATGTGGTTTCCGCACTAACAGATCCACTTTGGATCACTTATTCACATTGAGACAAATAAATGAGAAGGCATGGGAATTTAATGTAGATATCCATATTCTATTTATAGACTTCAAGAAGGCCTATGATAGCATACACCGACAGACACTCTTAAACACCATGAAAGAATTTGAAATACCATTAAAATTAATCAAATTAGTTAAAATGTGTTTGGAAGAAACCATATGCAAAGTTAAGACACCTGCAGGAGAAACTGAAAATTTTAAGGTGTGCACTGGACTGAGACAAGGGGATGCCATCTCACCTATTCTATTTAATATTATCTTAGAGAAGATTGATAGAGAATTCACCAAAACTAATCCACAAGGGATCCAACTGCAGGGACAGAACATTACTAGACTTGCTTATGCAGATGATGTAGCCTTAATGAGCACTTCAAAAGCTGAATTAATCAGGATGATGCAAAATTATTACAAAATAGCTGAGAAAGCTGGACTTCATGTGAATGAAGAAAAGACAGAATATCTAGTCATAAGTAAAAAACTCCAAAAGAATACACCACTGACCGTAAATGGTCTCACTTTCAAGGCAGTTGACCACTTCAAGTACTTAGGGAGTCTTTTTAGCAGAGACAATAGAGCAGAAATAGAAATAGACGCCCGTCTAGCAGCAGCTAATAGAACTTTTTACAGCTGTATAAAAATTTTAAGGATGAGATCACTTAGTACTGAATTCAAAATCCGTTTTTATCAGTCAACTATTGTACCAGTAGCATTATATGGATGTGAAGCTATTACATTCAGGAAAAAAGATGAAGAAAAACTGTTGATATTTGAAAGAAAAATACTAAGAAAAATATTTGGACCAATCTTCGATGAAAATGTCATGGAGTGGAGGATAAGGAAAAATGAAGAACTACGGGAGCTGTACAAACATAGTACCATTGTGGAAATGTTAAAGAAGAGAAGACTGAACTGGGCTGGTCATGTAGCAAGGATGCCGGAGTACAGACTACCCAAAATAGCATCCACTAAGAAATTAGAAGGAAAGAGAAGAAGAGAAAGACCTCGAATTAGGTGGATGGAGAATATCCGGGAAGATGCAGCTAGGATGGGCATCAACTCTGATTGGACAACAATTTCCCTGGATAGAAATAATTGGAAGAGGCTCGTAGAGCAGGTGTATGGTCGATAAGGCCTTAGCCACGAGTAAAGTAAAGTAAATTAAAAGATATAATTTTTCTAACTTAAATAATATTTTATGAAGCAATGCAATAATTAAATCCGAGTTTCCAGAAAATTCTTGACGGGCTTTGGTAAGTGGAAGTGTAGTGCAGTTCCTCCGCGATTTAAAGTAGATCATTTCTACGTTTCTGTCGGTATTTAAGCAGTTGTTAACAAAAAACAGCATCACCACTTAATATGCAATAGGTGAATGTAATAAAAGTGCAGAAATTCACAGAGGTGTGGGTTGTAACTACCGTATGGCAGCGAAACGTGGTAGATATTCTAATGCGTTAACGCGGAAAAAGTTTATGGTGAAAAAAAATAGTTCCAATTTTGGCCACCTGGCTTAAATCTGATGGCGTGAATGCATGTAGTGGATTAGGAACCGGACATGCGCAGAGAACGCCAGAGAAGTGAGGAAGTCATAATGTTTATTCTATTAATAAACGTCGCTTAGACAGTTTTTCATTATGAGCACGAGTGAAGACGACTTGATCAACTGTTCCTCGCAGAAGTTCCGGTGGAATATGAGCGGCGTGCTCCTATATGCTGGCCCTTAGATCAAGTAGAGACCAAACTGGTAAACACGTTCTTTTAAATATCCTTAGAGGCAAAAATGGATTCAGTTGAGGTGATCTTGCAGGCAAAGTATTTGTGACTAACACGTTTGCAGAAGGTTATACAAAGCAGATCACCCACTGAGCGAGTGACATGAGATGATAACTCCATCTTACATGAAAATAGTGGCTACCACACATTTGCGCTCCTCCAA
Source organism: Schistocerca serialis cubense (assembly GCF_023864345.2). Classification (NCBI taxonomy): domain Eukaryota; kingdom Metazoa; phylum Arthropoda; class Insecta; order Orthoptera; family Acrididae; genus Schistocerca; species Schistocerca serialis. Next base: position 938,496,825 of record NC_064639.1, on the reverse strand, counting down.
TGCAGAAATCACATCCTGTATGGGGTCTCGATAACGTGTAGGCGTCACAGTATACCTGAGACGCCGTATGGGTGTATTCTCATCAAACGAGAATGAACCAAGAATAAAATCGGACGTCAGTCGTCACTACATTATCACATACGGCGAGTGCTATGGCCCTTGTGCATATAACGTGGTTTAACGGTACCCAAAATTCGGTAGGTCTTTGTATTTGCCACATCCTGTAGTGTAAATTGTATTTCCCGGCACATGTCATCAACTTCGATGTGCGACAGAACCCAAGAAGCAAATTCCCAACGTTGCTGCGAACCATTAGGCTTCAATTGCTGCACTGTCTGGATTTTGTACGGGTACCGGTGTAAAATAGACCACAGAATTTTCCGTGCCGTTTGATAGTTGTCGTGTATAATTTTGGTATCTGAATTTTTAGTATCTGAATCGACTGTGAGATAGCAGCGATGTTTTAAGCTGTATCGCTGAAGTTAACCTAACATCGCTGATGTGAGCGAGGGCGCAGTGGAAGCAGGCTACTTAAGCTTTGGTAGAGTGAGGCTGTCAAAGCGCTGCTGTGTTAGGCTGATAATTTTAAGCAGTGTTGGAGTGAGGAAGCAAAGGCAATATTACGATTCAAGTTTAAGGTCTCAATTTATCAGTTTGTTCAATCAACAGGATTACTGAGCCGTGGTGGGGTCGCGTTAATGCCGTCTTTCCTTTTGGGCATTTGGTCACCATCGAGTGGCGTCTTATTCCACCCTCAGTTACTATCTGAATGAGTTGCTCACTTGCCTCCATCAGTGGCAGCAGCAGTATTTATCGATACCAGTACTGCTATAACTTCTTTGGGGTGTCAGTTATATTTCTGTGTCATGGTGTGTGTGGAGTTGGTCGGTTCCGGCCGAGCAGCGAGGAAGCCTCTGCGGCGAGTGATCAGGCCCAAGCCGCTGGGGGCATGCACGCGCAGTCGGAGTTGTGTGGCACTGGCTGCGAGATCTGCGAAGATCGTCGCACACCGCACCTGTATACTGGAGTTGAGAAATCAGGGAACCTGTCATGAAAGCTCAACCGTTGTGACATCTCTTCGTTGTTGCACACTGGGCTGTCCCCACAAGGTTGAGCCGTGGTCAGCTCGCTTTAACGCAGTTTTTCCTTTTGGGCATTTGGTCACCATCGAGTGGCGTCTTATTCCTCCCTCAGTTACTATCTGAACGAGTTGCTCACTTGCCTCCGTCAGTGGTAGCAGCAGCGTTTATCGATACTACTAGTGCTGTAACGTCTTTGGTGAGGCAGTTATATTTCCATGTCATGGTGTGTGTGGTAGTTGGTTGGTTTCAGTGGAGCAGCGAGGAAGTCTCTGTGGCGTGTTATGAGGCCAGTTGGAATCTGGTTTAGCAGGACAGAGTGGATCAGGTTGTGCAAAAGGGCCAAGGTCAGTTACTGTTAGTTATACAAAAACACATATAACTTTCTTCCTCAAACTCATGCACAGTTTTCTCTTTAAAACAACAAAATCAATTCATGGCTGAGGGCCCAAGTGACTTCTCCAGAATAAGTTTAAATGATTAATTCTAAAACACCAGAATTTAGAGTAATGGCTGAAGGCCTTACTTAAATAAAATTACAATATCTTCTTGGCTAAAGGCCGAAATAATATTTGACATCAGTTAAGGAAATGCTTTAAAAACCAAGTATTTATAAATTCCAGCTAAAGGCCACGTTAAGAAAAGACTTTAAAGATAATCTTTTACACAGTACAACACGAGACCATCTTAAGAAAACTTGAAGTACCTTGTCGGATGAAGGCCGAAACAATTACTCAAGAATAATTAAAGACAACCTTAAGATAAACATTTACAGAACACTACTGAAGGCAGTTTCAAGAATTCAAGATAATTACAGAGAAACCTTACAGACAAGGATTTACATATTGAAGCCACAGATTCTGAAGCAAACGCGGCTGAACGCCTAAATACAGAGCAACTAGAATTTTCAATGAAACACAGCTGAAGGTCTAATCTTAAAGTTGAAGGCCATACACTAAACATAAAACAGACAACATTAATACACAGCTGAAGGCGTGGCACAGTACCTGCGACCAAATAAAATGACATCCACAAACAACAAACAGTGGTGCTGAGAAGTGTTGCAAGGGTCGGCCTGGGGAGGGAACTCTAACCTCAGTTTAGGTAACACTAAACAATCGGGTTGCAGCACGACCTACGGACGGCTGACGAACCAACCAACTGCATAATCAATTTCCTTCCACCTGACCAACAGCACGACAACCAAAGTATCAGCGAAGACGAGGATAGCATCAGGATTATGTCTTAATAATAGCTGGCGTATAAACACAGTCAAGACGCAATAAACACTCAAAGAGAAAAAGTGAACAACACCAGGCCGTGGAACTACATGCCGTGCCGGACAGTATAAACACGGCGAGGAAAACACACTGACGCACAACTACGCTAATGACCAGGGCAGGTAACCGGAACGTTAACAGCCACAAGACAGAAGATACCACTGGTGCACTTCACTAATAAATTATAATAATTTCAAAGGTTAAACACCATACAGGGAGACTCCAACACACCATCATGCTGCTGCTTGCAGGGACAGCGCAGGATGCCACAACGAAGAGATGTCACAACGGTTGAGCTTTCATGAGAGGTTCCCTGATTTCTCAACTCCAGTATGCAGATGCGGTGGGCGACGAACTTAGCAGTTCTCGCAGCCAGTGCCACACAACTCCGACTGCGAGTGCATGCCACCAGCAGCCATGGTCTGATCACACTTCGCAGAGCCTTCCTCGTTGCTCGGCCGGAACCGACCAACTGCCACACACACCATGACACAGTAATATAACTGCCACACCAAAGAAGTTACACCAGTACTAGTATCGATAAATGCTGCTGCTACCACTGATGGAGACAAGTGAGCAACTCGTTCAAAAAGTAACTGAGGGTGGGATAAGACGTCACTCGATGGTGATAAAATGCCCAAAGGGGAAAACGGCATTCATGCACCCTGACCACACACAGCTCAAACTCCCCCCATCAAACACCGACCTGGTGTTGATGAGAAGGGTGGGGGGCGGCTAACTCGACAATCGGTCTAACCAAATTTAACTTGGCTAAGGTGGACCTGGTACTGTTTACTGGTGTGGTTATCCTTAACCAGCAGGTTCACCGGTCCCAAAACATTCACAATGATGCAAGGCCCCCAAAAAACGGGGAGTGAATTTACTAAGACTTCCAACACGCCCCTGCCTCCTGGGAAAATTGCGGACATAGACCTGATTTCTTGGCCTTCCCCTAAAAGCTCGCCCATTAGGATTATAGCGCTCAGCTTGTTTATTATGAACCTTGAGTATATTACGCCTGGCACCGTTCCAGTTTTCTGTGACGACTTGAGGGGTGATATCCGCCAGAATCAAATCTCGAATTCCCCACAATTTCGAAAGAGGGGAATTGACAGGATAGGCAAGAATCAAGGAGGCTCTGGTGGCTTTTAAGGCCTCATGGTTGGTGGTATTGAAAGCAAAACTAAGCCAAGGCAAACTAGAGTCCCACTTACTAGGCGTCTTCTGATGGTAAATAATCAAAGCAAATTTAAGATATCGATTGACCCTCTCTGCAAAGGATCCCTTTGGATAATACGGAGTAGTAGTGATATGCTTAACACCATTCCGAAAACAGAAGGCTTTGAAGGGAGCCAAAAGGAAGGTGGGTACATTATCACTAACTATTTGTTTGAGGGCCAAAAAAGCCTGAAAACATTAGTTAAATGCGAAATAGTAGTGGTGGTAGTCACGTTACGGCTCGGAAGGAGCCAGCTAAATCTAGAAAACGCATCGATAACAACCAATACGTACCGATTAACCCTCTTAGTACGAGGTAAGGGCCCCACATAATCGATATAGAGTTTGTACATAGGACAGGGTTCACGCTCGGGACTGATTTGTGAAGGAAAAGGAGTAATGGAATGTTAGATAAATACAATAATGATGTAACTTTTTTTAATTATTGCTGCGTCATCGAAATGACTTGGTTATTGTACTGAAAGTTGCTAGATTTGAGAGATAGAAAAGTTTATTGTTTGGGTGCTTATAAGTTCATTAAATTTAAAATGTTTCTCACAGTATACAAAAAATTTAGTGTTGTCATTTATGCGCATATTTCATTTTCTTGCCAACCTTTCTCTTATAATTCTTCTTCATTGATTATCCTACCAAGTGCGTTTGAAAATCAGTTAGATTTGCTATTAACAGAGAACTCATTAAACTTCTCGAGTGTCTCTGTGTAGATACAGTTTTTTGCCGCTTTAGCATAGCGGCGAGCAAGACAGAGCAGAACTGCACACGTTATCCAGATTTGAGAAGATTAGAGGTAAGGAGAAAATATTTTGATTTCTTTTTTTATTTATTCAATCAGGGCAAGCTTATGTTATTCAGAGAGAGTTTTTGTGATCAATTTCGCAAAGCCAATTACTCTGGGTTTCATGTCCAAGTTAAATATTCAGGCAATTTACACTATTCAAAATTCTCGCATTTAGATTGCTAACTTTCTCAGTATGAAAGACTCCCCCTTACACTGTGACAATTAATTGTTATTACAATGCAGCATTGTTTTCACATTACGACATTACAAGCTTCTTTACGACAGTTCATTTATGATTACAGCTCAGATCTTACAAACAGTAACAGTGCCTCAGTCATATTTTTATTCACTTCTGTGTCTATGGTATCTTCCAAAGAGCTTTCCGTGATGCTGACTCAAGTCAGATCAAAAACAGAACTACGCAGCTGACGCCAGTCCGGTGTAATACGAGGCGAGTAATTCTAGCAGATGCCGTGAGTCAAATTAATCATATGATATTTTCCGTTTTCTAGGTTAATCAACTAATTTATTTGATATTATGTTTTCGACGATACTTACTTACGTTAAGGTTTCTCATAATAATATTAAATGACAAAAGTTATAAAATGTGTAAATAAAAAAATTAGAAACACCCTATTATGTTTTGATATCGAAATAAATAAAAAATAACAATGAACACATGCTTCATCCGTGTTTAAAAAAGAAATATATAAATAGCTAAATTAATATCGAATTCGTTTCAGAGTATTTACTACCGCTTATATTTCAGATACTTTTCATCGTGTAGGCCTAAGAAGAAGTTTTAAATATATCTTAATACATTTAAATGAAAAATTATATTTACAGAAAAATTGTGCCAAATTGCCAGATGTGACGTATAATTTTATATATATAAATTTTCGGTGCCTACAGTGTCACGTCTTTCAGTGCTACACAAATTTTTATTTTTAAAGGGGATCACTTAAGACTATTTCCATGGGTTCGCCCTTCAGATTTCTACTTCATATCACAAAATTGTCATCTGATGTAGTACAAACTGAAAAAATAAATTCCTTTTAAAGCACAGGTTCGTATATAATTTGTATTCAAAACCTTACACCTGTGTTACAGAACAAATCCTACATCGAGAATACTTTACACAAGTTTAAGGGAATATTCAGTATTTAAAGAACATCAAAATATGAACAGGCTGAAATGAACAAACAGTACATGAGACTCTGTTAATCAATTCAACTGTAAAAAGCTAAGGAGCATATTATTAGTAAAGTGAGAAATATGCAAAATTGAAATGCCAAAATGAGCACTTCTCAATCGGGAATAAATCAAAACAATCAGAATGGCTGAAAGAGAGCACAATAACATGAGCCATAAACGAATAAGAGCTAAGCAAATAAGAGAATAGCCAAAAATGAGATGCCAACAAAATGAGAGCTGGCCGAACTCCGTCGACACATATACAGGGCGTTACAAAAAGGTACGGCCAAACTTTCAGGAAACATTCCTCACACACAAATAAAGAAAAGATGTTATGTGGACATGTGTCCGGAAACGCTTAATTTCCATTTTAGAGCTCATTTTAGTTTGTTCTTCTACCTACGCTCAATGGAGCACGTTATCATGATTTCATACGGGATACTCTACCTGTGATGTGTACGACACAACATGTGGTTCATGCACGATGGAGCTCCTGCACATTTCGGTCGAAATGTGCGTACGCTTCTCGACAACAGATTCGGTGACCAATGAATTGGTAGAGGCGGACCACTTCCATGGCCTCCACGCTCTCCTGACCTCAACCCTGTTGACTTTCATTTATTGGGGCATTTGAAAGCTCTTGTCTACGCAACCCCGGTACCAAATAGAGAGACTCTTCGTGCTCGTATTATGGACGGCTGTGATACAATACACCATTCTCCAGGGCTACATCAGCGCATCAGGGATTCCATGCGACGGAGGGTGGATGCATGTATCCTCGCTAACGGAGGACATTTTGAATATTTCCTGTAACAAAGTGTTTGAAGTCACGCTGGTACGTTCTGTTGCTGTGTGTTTCTACTCCATGATTAATGTGATTTGAAGAGAAGTAATAAAATGAGCTCTAACATGGAAAGTAAGCGTTTCCGGACACATGTCCACATAACATATTTTCTTTCTTTGTGTGTGAGGAATGTTTCCTGAAAGTTTGGCCGTACCTTTCTGTAGCATCCTGTATAAGGTTGCGCTCGTGGCGGCACCTCGCGGCCCGTACGCAACACGCGCGCCTGCGACCGCAATGCACTCCTAGCGCTCGCGGCGTCGTCTAGAGGCCCGTACGCAAGTTGTGCGATTGCTGTCGCAGGTCCACCCTTAATCTATGATGTTACACAGGGAACTTAATAAAAGTTATAAATTACGGAATGTACATATGAAAATCAATTCACATGAGGCGTGAATTGAGGGGTATAGTAAAGCACATCAAGTGAGCAAAGGTTCCGATGAGATTGGATTCATCCTAAGTTCTAATAGGATATATTCTGTCATTACAGTGACGGCACTGTGGCATTGTCAACCGTAAATATTCTTAGCCATGTCACAGCATAAATGTAACTTACAAGTAATGGTTATCTTGAAGGGTGGTGCCCCAGTTGACTGTAATGGGAGCAACAGCTTTGATAAGTGGCTCAAGGAACATAATGCCAAATTGTCGCCATTACCTCATGTTCTAAATGGACTTCTGTATCGATGTCCATACTCCGCTAACGACTGATGTACTTTCCATTGTACCAGTTATCAGGGATTCTTCCCATTCCACTCATGTATATAAAGCTGGAAGAGTGATTGCCTGAACGTTTCTATGCATGCTGTATTGCATCCTGCATTCGCAGACACTAGGGAGCCTTGTGTAAAGGGTTGTAACATATTCTTGGATTTATTGTAAAAAGTTGGTTCTTGTAATTTTGTAAGTGGACTTTCACAGGGTAGTTTACATTAATTTTGGAGCTTCCGCCAGATCAGTACTTTCGTCATCCCGTGGCGCTTTCCCGGACAAATTCTTTACTGTTCATAGAGCCCATGTTTGTTAGGTATATTTGATACTGATTCCTTACACAAGCAATAATTTTCAGATGGGCTGCACTGGTGTTTCGGAAGCTATCTCTATTGCGAACATTCTACTCATAACTTCGCTAGGAATCTACTAACAAATCGAAGTGTGCCACCTGTTTCTCGTACAACTGAATCCATATTACCATTCTACTTTATATCACCAGATATTTTTACAGCTAGGTACCGCTTTCAGTTTCGACTCACAGAGAATTTAACAAGTTATAATATGTTTCATCGTTTTGTGAAGTGCACAATTTACTTTTCTCAACATTTAAAGCACGTTACAAATCTTTGCACCGAATTCAAATCCTACCCGTCTGACCCAATATTTGTGCAGCTTTTTTCAGACAGTACGGTATCATGTTGAACCTGTACGATAACGTTCCTAGGAACGTATGATGTTTTCTGGCCGATGTTTCAATCTTGCGACTGATTTTAGATTCATATGAAGAAATCATCACCATAAATCGCCATCAGCATGCGGGCTTTCCAACAGAAAATGTGACGAGTGGCCCTCAACTACATACCCTCTGATTCAGAGTAGAAATATTGAAAGTTTTGGCTGGTTTCGTTGTCTAGGAGCTGGGGTACGTAGTTGCCGCATTACAAGCCAAATATTGCTGAATCTACAGTATACAATATGACTACATACATGAATCCAATGGTCGAAGGTTCCTCTCACTCGGCAGTTGCGAATTTTGAATGTGACATAGAAATTTATAACTGAAAGATTGCTATTAAATAAAACCTGCAGGTACTATTTTAACGACTTTAAATGACGAGTACGATAGCAGAAGTACCTTCAAGAATGCCGTTTATTACTGCAAAACACTTATTGGTGTCGATGGTTGAGCAATTAAATAAAATATAAGTTGAATAACAGGGAGACAATAGATTCATACTTCACGTAATTAGTTATGAATGACAACATAGCTCGCGAGATATTCGCTTCCAAATGCATACTAAGCCTTCACTGCAGAAGCCACGGCAGTCTTACAAGTGCACAAGTCGGCAATACTCCAACGACCATGCCCAAACTACTCCACTCTCCAAGTATTTCCCTCGCGCCTCCTTGCCCAGCGCTCTCCTGTCCTGTCCCGCACACCTCCCCCACTTCCATCCAGCCTCCCCATTAACGAGCACTGTGACTGGCTACAGCGCTCCCGCCATTTCTTCAACCCAACGCACACTCACAAACATATTGAAGCATATACGAAATACTGGATTTCCATTTAAAGAACTTGAAATTAAATAAGTATTCCTACAGCTGGACAATAAACACTCTCTAACACACATGATTAAATACATAAACAAATGAAATAAACATATATCAAATGAATAGAAACAAAAGGTAGGCCCGTAGCCTAATGTCTCTGAGCTTTCTAAAACACCGTAAATATTTAACCAATTTCTTCATGAATAGTATACATCCAAAACAAACAAAGACAAAGGTGAATAAATGTATTTATAAGCATGCTGCAGCCGTTTTTTCGTGTAACTGTGGAGAACTTATGGACTGACACGATCAATAGTAATCGGCCACTTTGACGTCCGATAACTCATGTCATATTCAAGTTACATACCTGTAATTCATACCAATTTACGTTTATACTAATAGCTTTCTAAAGATACGTCGATCGACAAAATCGGATGAACAGTTTAGATTTTGGAAATCTGTTGCTGGGTGTTACTTGTATAATTTATAGTCAGATACTAAACTTTAAGCTAATAAAGGTATTGAAAATCTGATTACACCATCAGAATCGTCGTGCAAATAATGGTAATGTACATGTTTCTCTTTTTAAGGTATCATGATTCCTCTGGCTATTATTAATTTCTACATGAACTGTGAATTGTCTGCTATAATGGTTTCACAAAGCCCGTCATCTTTGGCACAAATCTCCTTCATCGACACAAACCACAGTCCTCGTCACAGCATCAACACGGAATTCCCAGCCACGTGGTCGACCTGGACCACGCGCTGGGGCTGCCCCTCTTGCTTCGGCCGATGCTGGACACCACGCGGCTGCCGACGAGCCACGGCCCGCCACAACACCCACGCACGGCCACGCCAACTCCGAACTTAGAATATTTTCATGGCGCCACAACTTGCCCGTTACCTCAGAAGCATTTTCCGAAATTTTCTACTGGTTTTGTTGCTGTGAGCAGTGTGTTTTGTACAGTACTTGTAAATACTGTGAGTTCTTTAATAAGTACTGCATTATATATTGAAGCTATTTGGGTGACCTTGTTAATTATTCATTTATAGTTCATGGTGAGTTACGTAATGCATATTTTTAAAACTGATTACGTAATGTGTGGACGATTAAACCATACTTCCTCGGTCGTGCACCATCTTGTATCTTGAAACGGAAGGTCTTCTGTCACACAACACGTCATGTTTGCATATGAACTGAATTTCTTTAATATCTCAACAATTTTTCCCTTCTTGAAAATGGAAATCAGTGTTGGTTATCAGTAGCTTCTATTCAAAATGTTTTTAACTTAAAACTTGTTCCTGATAATAATACATATTCTTAATTTATTTTCACTTCCTGATTATTTATATATAGTAGAGTAATAATATAAGTATTAAATACAGTACTTGCAAGATTTTCTCGCTTGCAACACTTTAAACTTAAACAGAATAATTCTTCCTGGGTGCATGACCACACTCTACTGTAAAACAGTTTTCGACATTGCGAAAAACGTTGACTCGCCGAAATAATTTTGGTAATTTCAGAAGAAGACTGTAGCACCTCATACAGTAAATGCTATCATTTCAGAGCAGAATAAAAAAATACATATGTAACACTTCTATCAAGGAGCATGTCTGAAAAGTGTTTAAGCTATGCTATGCACCCCACTTTGCATCATCTGACAAAACGTTGAGATAATTATTATTATTGTAGCAAGCTTATTAATGTACAACATGAAAAACGATGGTCCCAGCATACTTCCCTGGGCAAGACTCAACAAGTTCCTTCAACATTTGCCGGTCACTCTCCCTTTAAGGTGATATCCTGTGTCCTCCCTTCCAAGAAATTCTCAATCCAGTCACAAGTTTCACTTGATGATCCATATTACAGTACTTTCAATAATAATCGAAGGGGATAGAACTGAGACACGACTATCGGTATCTCGCTGACTGCCTTGATAGGCTCTACGGCTTTCAATGTGTCATGTGAGAAAAAGCGCGAGTTTTGTTTTCCATGAGCGATATTTTTGTAAAAGACTTTTTCCACCCGCAACTGTGCTTCATCGGGCATGTGAATAGTAAATTTTGTTTCTAGCCAGAGTTATACGACTGTTGCTCCCATTGCTATAAATTGTAACACAACATTGCACTACCACTACTGGTGACAAAGAAGATGCCTCCAGAATGGAGGACGTTGGGAAATTTGTTTCCATGGACTACTGTTACTTATTTAAGTAATTTAATTCTAAGCTAGCCATTTTTGTTACTGTTTTATGGGATTAAAAAACGTTGGGAGAACCTTTCACAGGTGGAGGCATTGTTGTGATGGGTTACGGCGTCGCAACACATCTGGATATATCATAGTCGCTTCCTGTTGGCTGAGAGAAAAATATTACTATTTAATAGCAAGGAACCTTGTGACTCTTGACCGGCTGAAATGTTTTAAGGCAGAAACTTCAGAGTCATTGCATAAAAACGTTGAGTGGTGCCAGCCACAATTATCAATCGTGCAAATAAGGTCATTGTAGGGAAGTTAGCTAAATGAGTCAAATCTTTCATTCTAAGTGTTAAATGCATCACAAAGGTGCATTATCGGAGCGGAGCGGTGGTATTATATGGTCGTGCAGGTTGTGACTGTAACCAATGGCTAATAAATATTGCATTATGAGGCTCAGGCATGGGCTGTCACATATGATTAACGGGTGTGAATAGCATTAATTATTATTGTTATTAACAACTGTCATGTACCGCATATTGTGTAATACCTCATGTGTATGGTTAGCAGTGTTGTGTTAAGATGTATAGCATGAAACTAGTGACATCCATTGAAACAAATTTTAAGTGCTGTTTACTGAAAGGTAGTACCAAATTTCCTATGATTCGCATACTGCAGCTGCACATTATCAACGACGACTTGATCATATTCTGCAGTGCGAGGAACATCCTTAGAAGATGCCAGGTACGAGAATAATAGAGAAACTGTGAGATGTAACTCATGTAGTTCAGCTCCAACGGCATCCCTCTCACGTGCGTCATTCTGTTAGAACCAGATACAGGAGCACGTCACTCTAAGAAGGTGAAAATAGCATGGCGCCCCTTGTGGGTATGATTTTAAATTACTGTGACAGTGAAAGATTGCAGTGAAAGTGAACATTGAACTTGCTTTAACATTTGATTCAACCTATAAAACAGTAACTTTCATATGTTGGAGAGTGACTTTTAACAATTGCGGTAAAGAGCACACGTTTTCTGAACAGTGCAATATTGCTTATAAATTGTAAAAGTGCGTTTGAAAATTGTCTGTTTTCAGCTAAAATGACGCGAGATTTTTGTGCTAGCTGGTAATAGTGGAAGTTGGATAAAGGTACTCAATGCAAGTGGAATGCAATAACTTAATGAGGGAATGACATCAAAGAAAAAGTCTTCGGGGCTTCATGCATGATAGACAACATGGCGTGAGAAGGCCAGAGGCAGCGGGAACACAGCAGCAGAGGAAGGTTGCGGTGCATTGCGACAGCCATCACATCAGATGGCACCACAGGGAAGCCACTGAAACTGAAATTCACCACCTCTATATCGGGCCCATGCAAACCCTCGATAACAGAAGGCCAGTCATCATTAAAAGGGTAGGCTAGCCTGATCTTATCTTTCCTATTTTCGGCGTAGCAGTGCAGCGTCATTCCATTCCATGCAACAGCAAATCAAATCAGCATGCAACCTTAGTAATAAATAGATTTTATTTACAAATATTAGCAAAATGTAAACCATGATTGACAATGAGAATCTCTGGTTTTAAGTTATAGGGAAGTAGTCACTTATCTCATGGAGGGAAGATGAGAACTAAATTTTGTCGCATTTCAATGACGAGATTTCAGATGTCACGGAAGACACTGCTCATGTGCACACTGCACAAGTACGTTTAGATGCACATGGGTCAGACGTAAGTGCACCGAGTGAAAGTCAACGCACTGCACTGGCAGGCCCCGTTCCTATCGACAGTGATGGTACTGCAGTACTGTAGTACAGTAGTAAATGTCACTGCTGGAGACGATCCGTTGCTCAAGTCTAACAAGGGAGGCCGCCAATTGTGAAATTCAGATTCGATTCATACTGCGCATAATAAAAGCTCATGGCCAGAGGTGTAATGTGGCAAAGCACCAAGATGCACTTCTCAGCCGTTGTCGAGAAAATCGACAGTTAAAAGAAACCGTTGCGGTGAAATACTCTCTACGATTAATAATTTTCTACAGCGTCGTGGCGCAGCGGTAAGCTCTCGGGTTCGTAATCGAAAGGTCGCCGGATCGAATCTCGCGCCATGCAATTTTTTTTATTATTATTTTTTCGTAATTCATATATATATATATATATATATATATATATATATATATATATATATATATATTTGAATTACAAAAAACAAATACTAAGAAAAAAAGGTTGCATGGCGCGAGATTCGATATGGCGACCTTCGGTTTACGAACCCGAGCACTTACCGCTGCGCCACGACGCTGTAGAAAATTGTTAATCGTAGAGAGTATTTCACCGCAACGGTTTCTTCTAACTCGATTTTCTCGACAACGGCTGAGAAATGCATCTTGGTGCTTTGCCACATTACACCTCTGGCCATGGGCTTTTATTATGCGCAGTATGAATCGAATCTGAATTTCACAATTGGCGGCCTCCCCTTGTAAGAGAATCTCAGAAAATTTTAGAAGAAATCAAAAATTCTATTGAAAATAAAAATCAAGAAAGTGATACGCATACTAGAAAGAAAATATCTTCAAACTGATGAACTGAAAGATGAGGTTCACTTACAAGCCACATCCTTACATAAAGAGTATGAAGAGAAACAAAAATTAGTAACTGGTGTTTTATTGAGAGAAATATCTAGGTGTGAGCAACTGTTTGACGCACATGATCCTCAAGTAACTTGATGAGAATATAATGTTGTACAGTTAATGAATGGATAATGTAAAAGAAGCTGATGAGATCTGGGAAATAGTTCACAAGCGGCAAAGTAACAAAATAGAAAAGTCTCACGTTGATTTGTTTAAGAGAGAAGTAGTCGAGGATATACGGGCTGCGAATGCCGGCCTATTTCTTTCAGAACTGAAAGGAATTTGCGGAAAAACTGACAATCGACATGAAGCAGAATTAGAGTCACTAAGTCAGTATGCCACTCTGGCTATGTCTGAAATAAAGCAATGGCTTGAAGTTAGTTACGAGTAGGAAAAGTAGAAAGGACAAAATTAAGTAATGTCTGACGATCAGTATTTGCGAATGTGTAAGTTTTATACTTTTTGTGTGATAGGAACCACACATCCCACTGTGTTCAAACAACTGTCTCAAGTTAAATATCGGAAGCAGTTGGAAGACAAGAACATTGGTTGTGTGATTACTAGGCTGGATGGGGAAGCTTTATCCTGGCGAATGCGAATAGCTTCGCAAGGGAACACATACGATCCATTTACAAGAGCATTCATGAATGAATATTGGTCGAGCAGCGTACAGAATAGAGTAAGAAATGACCTACTTGAAGACAGCATGTTCATTATTAGCTGGTGCTAGAGTTATAAACAGTTTCTTCAGGCATGTTAAAAATGACTTGTATTTAGGTTATCCATTAAAGGAATCGGATCGTTTCAGTTATAAGATTAAATTTCTAGTATCAATGTACGAAAAGTTAATTGGACTTCGAGAAACAGACATCGATGCTATTTTGCAGGTGTTAGATTATTTAGACTCATTGGCAGACAATAATCAGAATTTGGAAGGTTTCTATAGTAACAGATCTAAAGGTAACAGGCAGAACATTATACAATGACATGAAGAATTACTACCGCCGAGATTCAGCATGACATAAACGCAAATAGGCACACAACTAGTAGGGAAAGAGAGGTTGCAGTGTGATGCACAAGTTTAGCTTAATTAATATGGCAATTCTACCAGAACGGATAGGAGTGGATTTAAGAGAGGAAGAGGAAACTATCGTAGAGAATCGAGACATTTTCATGAAAATGAGAACAGAAATAATGAACAATAGGCGTTTCCTGTGGGAAACTCACTGGAAGTTCAGATAGAGTACAATCGCGAATGGCTAGTAATAAACATCTACAAACATATATGAAGAGTGAAAGCATTTAAAAGGCGAATACCGTGATTACGACCATATAAAGAGGTCAGTACTGTATATTGCAAGGATATACTGACGGTAACTAGGGGTAAGAATGGAAAAATTGACGTGTCTGCTGAACAGAAAGAGGTGGTGTAGACTTCATATCGGATAGGAGTAACACCTTGTACAACATATGGTTACAAGGTGCACACTCCACAGAATTTTATCGTTTTGGAAACCCAAGAATAGGTCAAGGGAACAATGTTTCATTAAATATTAATGCCTTAGAAAGCAACGGTTATGAATGGAGGGAGAATGTTAAATTAAGGAATAAAGAAAGTACAGATAAGGAAGAAATGTAAGTCAAAGCTGTGGTAACATAATCACTGCAGGTGAATTCATAGACTCATTTTTCATTGTAATTCATGAAGACAGATTGCAGTTAGAAAAGAAGGAAAACAGGATGAATGATAAGGAGGAACAGCATACGGTATTACAGGAAAACCATTAGGAATATTATAAACATCTTGCTTAAGCCAAGGTTATTTAGGCGTAGAAGATCTTAGAGAGGTTGAGGATGACGAGTACAATAAGTGTAGTAATCGACAGCAAAATTTCAGGGGGCTTACCACTTTACAACGTACGTGGTTGACGTCCACAACGTCTCGAGTTACAGGTGATGTTACTTCTCAATCACCAGGCAATGTTTCAGTATTGTATAGATGTTTCGAAGCTCAAAGCTAATTTTTCTCTACCTCTAAAAGCACACTACATACAAGGGTAACTACCGAACAAGAAACACAAATTTAAAATAAAACAAGTCAAAACACGATATTTACAAAAAGGAGTGACTCGCGCAGTAGAGAAGTAAGTGAGAGATGCAGAGAACAGTTTGTGGAGCGGACAGTATGGACCGAAAAGAAGTATCATAACACGTTGTGAATGAAATGTCAACCTGAAATGGTGAACATTATGATAGGTATACAGACATAATCCAGAGACAAATGAACAAACAAGACAAATTAACAAATGCCTTCATCAGACAGAATTGTTGAGAGTGATGAAATAATTAACAAAATGAGGAACGACTTCTCAAAACTAAGGTAAAAACAATTGACTCACTCGAATAAACAACCAGTGTTAGCAAACATCTTTCATTATTATGAGCTAGAGGAGATTAAAGAATCTAAGTGACAAGCAGTGTATTACATAGTAATATTCAGATGGTGACGAGTATTCTCACCATTAGAAGTATTTAACGTAAAGAGAATTCAGAGGTTATTCTTCAAAGCATGAGCGAAATCCTCCTCTGAAAATGTTAATGGAAAAAGTATTAGGCGATGAGTAATTAAACCAATAATTATCGAAGCAGAAAAAATAATTTGGAAATTACAAGTAAGAGCAAAGTATACATTAATTACTTCCGTATGAAGGTACATAGTACAATAAGGTGAATAACGGTTTTCATCGTTTTCATCACATGACGAAATAAGTATCATATGTGGTAAGGGGTGTTATAAGTGATAGAGGGAAGTACTTCGTTGACTGACAAGACAATGAAGCACCAACAGTATCAGTTACTTGGGAAAACACTATCAAGACGAATGTACACACCTTGCACTGATTTCAGTTACAAAAACATCTCATTGAAGCTGTAACTGGTACTGAGTGAAACACCATACCCTATAAATACAAGACGAGCAGTCCTTAGAGCAAAATATCTCAGGTCAAGTGTATAACTCCTTCATTTTAACGGGGAAAAGAATAAAATAATTTCTACATTGTAGCGATTGCATGACAACAGATACTAAGGTATATGTTTCAAAAATAAGAATTTTTGCAAGGAGTGTAAGCAAAAGAGCGTCTATATCACTGACGCCTGACCAGTGGAACGAAGTAACGCTAATGGATTTGGCTTGTTATCAGGCTAGTGGCACGACGGGGGCAGCAAAAGTGAACGGTGGTGCGCAGCTGGAGGACCGGACATTACTCTTAGCGAGACGGCCCGAAAAATAGCGTTACAAAAAATAAGAGACAGACCCGATATAGGTCAAGACTACAGCTGGATGGTTACGCAGCGATTTGAAACTCACTTTCGGTGAGCAATAAAATACATGCGATGACTATATGAGAAAAAGTACCACCACAGCTTATCTTGGAAATGTTTTTATTCTATCACACGATTAGTTTCAGCAGCACAATACCGCCATCGTTAGGCCCCACGACTGCATTTGATTTCCTTGGCGCGTTTACTGTGGGATCCTTTTACTAGGATACGTGAGCTAGCTTTCATGAGAAATCTATACTCTACATCGTGTTGTCTCCAAGGCACATTGGACTCGTGTGATAGAATAAAGACATTCTCAAGATATAGGTGCAGTGATATATTTTCTCATACGTGTCATAAGCCGAAGTCCCTCGTCCATGTTATCAGATGGAAATCCATAAATTGAACATGTGGCGACATTCGTGGAAAATATGGACCAAAGTGGAGCACGATTGATATAACGTTAAGATAGCAGTAAGACATAGACATAATTAGTAAGAATCGTAATTATTTTTTAGGTTTAACGTAATCTAATTTGTAACTAATTAATGTTAATATCTTCTGTTGATTACTAGTAGATTCATCTGATGACGACTGGAGAGAGAGAAATTCACTGAATATCACTGGACTGCTCCAGTATTGATGAGGGAATATATCAACAATGCCAACGTGGACTAATCCTCGACTGGCCCCACACTGCAGGTGAAGCCATCGAAATAAGCAATATATTATATGTGATGAGACTTTCTTTAGACAGGTGGCGTACACATATGGAAGTTAGTGATGTTTCACGTTTAGTGTTTAAGTATAGGGGATGGTTTGTGGTACACAGACGACAGAGTTTCGAGTAATGACAAGTGTTGATAGAATAAAGTAGCAATAACAAATTACTATGATAAATATGGATAGAAGCCAAAGTGATATTTTACAATAAGTAACAGGATTATTACTTATTTGAATTTGATGACAGCTAATTACTGTAATTAGGAAGAATATCATTACGGCAAATTAAGGTTTGGCAAAGAAGTGCGTCAGTCTTAAGTTCAGAAAATTTTTGTTGTGTGTGAGAATTATTCATTTTCAAGAAACAATGAGCGGGGCAGGGGAGCAATGTACAGCAGTTATGACAAATTAGATTGATTCTAAGTGTAGCTTTATGCAATATGCAGTAAGCTCCACTGTTGGGAGAGCCGATTACAATGTGGAGGGTCGTTGTGGCAAATTAAGACGTCACAATGCACCTGGAGACAACATCGTTGCTTCTTACTGGATGAGAGAAGCACGCCATTGCATACAAGCAAGGAACGTCGTGGCAACTGATTGTCCGAAACGTTTGAAGTAGAAACTGCAGTATGGGTAAGGGGGTTGAGGGGGGGGGGGGGGAGGAAGAGTCGAGTAGTGGTGGGCACTGTGAGCAGTCGTACAAATCAGGTCACTGTAAAGAAGATCGCTAAATGCGTTAAATCTTTCATTGTAAGTGTTAACTGCATCACGAAGATGCACTTCAGGAGTGGACACATGGCGGCCGCAGCGCACGCCAGCCACATTGCGGCTGCAACCAGCTGTTAACATACATTGCATTATTAGACTCAGGTGCGGGCCGGAGATGACTGTGGTCGGGCATGACTAGTATGAGGGTGAAATAGTGTTACGTAGTGAACATTGTGTAATGATGCACATGTTAACAGTGTTGTGTTAAGCGGTGCAGCATGAAATAAATGGCGTTCCCTTTTTGAAAAATTTCGAGTCGGATTTACTCAAAGAAATATCAGATTTCCTTCGATTCTCGCTGTTACAGAATCACATCATAAACGAAGGTACCACATAGTGCCATCCTCCGCAGCGATAGAACGAGAGATCTTACAGAAGACGCTAGGTAGGAAAATACAGAGAACCTGCGAGGTGTTTCTGATGTAGTGCGTCCCTAACAACGACTTTGACGCGTACGCCAGTCTGCTATAATTAGATATGGGGACACATCGCTCTTATGATTTGAAGGTGCTGTAACACCTATTCGGAAGAACTATTAGCCACAATCGGCACTCCTAACATATCAGGATCACCATGTGTCTCAAAGTTCTTAGCAGCTCAGACCTACCTCATACTTCCTATAATAAGCATGCAACGAAACAAATGTACCGCCTTCCTATAGCAGCTTATCAAAATGTTCAAATGTCTGTGAAATCTCATCGGACTTAACTAAAATGGCTCTGAGCACTATGGGACTTAATATCTATGGTCATCAGTCCCCTAGAACTTAGAATTACTTAAACCTAACTAACCTAAGGACAGCACACAACACCCAGCCATCACGAGGCAGAGAAAATCCCCGACCCCGCCGGGAATCGAACCCGGGAACCCGGGCGTGGGAAGCGAGAACGCTACCGCACGACCACGAGATGCGGGCCGGACTTAACTGCTAAGGTCATCAGTCCCTAAGCTTACACACTACTTAACCTAAATTATCCTAAGGACAAACACACACAACCATGCCCGAGAGAGGACTCGAACCTCCGCCGGGATCAGCCGCACAGTCAGCAGCTTATCTAAATAAACAAATTGTTGAAAGCTTAACGTATTCCGTGAGAAAGAAAGAAAAACTGGCGAGCAAATGCTATCCAACCATGAAAGCTTCTTAAATTATATATAAATTCT
Organism: Schistocerca serialis cubense; assembly: GCF_023864345.2. Lineage (NCBI taxonomy): Eukaryota > Metazoa > Arthropoda > Insecta > Orthoptera > Acrididae > Schistocerca > Schistocerca serialis. The sequence continues at coordinate 938,477,350 of NC_064639.1, read as the reverse complement.
GGATGAAAAATAACTGAGAAGAATTGGGAAAAAGAATTGATTGTTTTTCAAGAAAAAAATACGAGAAGTCAGCAATGAAACTATAAATGTGCTCCATATGGAATACAGTTACCACAAATACTCTAAAACAGAGAAAAGGAACCCGTATAATTTCTATGAACATAGCAACATAAGGAATGACATATATTCACGGATAGCTTAATGAATGACTCGTACTGATTCGAGAAAGTGGAACAGTGTTTCTCCGTCTGAGTAACAGACTAACTTTGACCGCAAGAAGCAACATCTATAGAGTTGAAAAATTTCGAGAACGTTACGCCAAAGCACTCTAGCAGCCGACGTTCTCGCCATAAAGTAGACTGCAGAGCTGGAGTGGCCACCACAGTAAAACATTTGTAGATCTCCTATGCGGGAAATGCACTGATGAAATTCTATAACATCTCAGGATACATTTATATGTGCTTTATTAAGATCATGAGGACAACGGAAATATATTCACGCAGCATGGAAGTCAGCAACATATTAACTAACTCCAGAGGGATTACACCTGCCCTTCCACGTTGCGGAAGAACAAAGATGTTCTTAGTGTCAAAGACTGCACTTGATGACATATTCCACATCTCCGTTGGGTGAAGCCCCCACGCGTTAAATACGTCTGATCTCAGCCTATAGAGTCATGAAAGTTGCAAGCAGTATCCAAGTGATGAGAAGAACCCAGAAGGACAGCGGAAACACAGGCATGTTTTGTCTCCGTCCAAATGGGCCACTTAACTGAAATTTCAGTCTTCCTGTTACAGTGTTCGTCATAAGTGCTCCGCTCCAAAGTACCGCTTACAGATATGATTTCGATTTGTAGCCAAAGACTGTGACTTCGCTAGCACACAAAAACAGTGCATAGATGAGATCCCCCTCACTAACCTACAGCATACATACAGCTCAGTTACACAACGGCAAAACAACGACTGCCCACTTCGATGTTGGATGCCGCATGGTGGGATTGCGGGCACGTGACGAGGTAACAAAAGTGAGTAGGCGTAGAAGACACGGACGGGGGATCACTCTAGCGAAGATATGGGGTTATAAACGACTCTAACAAAGAGCATATTATTATTACGCAGAGCCTGTGCACGAGTATACCGAAAACGGCGAAGCTGGTCGAATGTTCACGTGCTACTGTCTTGAGCATCTACGAAAAGAGGTAGACGGTAGGCGGACAGTAAAACTACCACTAGACACGAAAAGATTGGACATCAACGACTCTTCACAGAACCTGGTGTTAACAGGCTTGTTTGCTCTGTGAAGTAAGATAGATGGTGATCTGTGGCACCTCTGCCGAAAGAGGACAATACTGGTACACGCACAAGAGATTCGGAGCGCACCGTTCATCTTATATTGTTGAACATGCAGCTCCGCAGCATATTACGGCCACGCGTTCACATGGTGACCTACCGATAACGTCAGTTACGATTTCAGTGGGCACGGGACCATCGGGATCCGACCGTTGATCAATGGAAATATTTGGTTCTTCGGGTGAATCACGTTTTCGCTACACTAGGTCGATGGTTGTCTCCACAAACGCCGTCATCGAAGTGTTCGGCGGCTCTAAACGTGCAACGCGTCTCGGACGCATCTACTGGAAGCAGTATTACGCTATAGGAGACATTCTCCTGTGCTTGCTTGGGATCTGTGGTAATAATCGAAGACACGCCGGCACCTGCAAGGCTCCATGCTTGATGTCTCCCCCGACAGTGATGTCATCTTTCAGCAGTATAACTGAACAAGTCTCGGACCGAGAACCGTGTCTCAGTAGGTTGTGGAGTATTACAGTGAACTCACGTTGATATCTCGGCGATCAAAACAGCCTGATGTAAATCCTACGGAACCCATCTGGATCGCTATCGAGGCCCATCACTTCATACACAAACCAGTGGCCCGTTATTTACGCTAGTTAAATGGCCAATGAATAGAGATCTACAGCCACATACCTTCACAAATCTACCAACAAACTGTAGACATGTAGAATCATTGATGTATTTCATTCCAATTGCGGACAAAGGTATTAAGTAGGCAATCATAAGGTTTTGGCTCGTCATTGTACATCAAAGAGGTTTTCTAAGAGACGGATTTTTTCTCCGAAAAAGGTAAAAATACAAAGTTGAAATTTATGTCACTTAGTAGAGCTTCGGATCACTTGGCAGTGTAAAAAATGTAAGCATCTAAGTTAATGCCATCAAAAGATACAGTCAATTATATCACATATTTTGATACTCGGAAACTCAGTTATCAATACCTATAGGGTGCTTCCTGCTGACCTATAAGCATGAAATTTGGGAAGAAGCAAAATTTAACAGCACAAGTAAATGAAAATATCCAACAAGTGGTAATTTGCTATTATATGAAAGAGAAAAAACTTGTTTTTTGTCACTTTTTATCCGATTGTATAACATAAGCACAGTAAGCAAGCAAATGGATGTGGTAAACAGAGCCGCGATGAGTTTTAATGTGATTGCGCTTGAGGTGCTAGACATTTGCAGCCAGCAAGTGACGACGGAGAGAAACTACTGAATAAGCAAAGTGACTTCATGTATAGTAACTATTACGAAATTTTCAAAGACTTTTTATAACTTAAGTTTGTGATGCTCTACCAAACATCAGCTGCAGCGCCCTCATCACACTGACAACGGCGAACTGGTGACGACAGAGGGAACTTCAGCGGGGTGCAGTGTTCGGCCTGGCGCAGTAATAATTCTGCGACCGCCAAATAACAAGAAGAGAAGAGAACTTTGTAATTTTGTAAGCTATCTTTATATTAAAGTGCTGATTCAAAAAAAAAAATGTTTTGCTTAGGAACAAATATGTGTTACACTCCTGGAAACTGAAATAAGAACACCGTGAATTCATTGTCCCAGGAAGGGGAAACTTTATTGACACATACCTGGGGTCAGATACATCACATGATCACACTGACAGAACCACAGGCACATAGACACAGGCAACAGAGCATGCACAATGTCGGCACTAGTACAGTGTATATCCACCTTTCGCAGCAATGCAGGCTGCTATTCTCCCATGGAGACGATTGTAGAGATGCTGGATGTAGTCCTGTGGAACGGCTTGCCATGCCATTTCCACCTGGCGCCTCAGTTGGACCAGCGTTCGTGCTGGACGTGCAGACCGCGTGACACGACGCTTCATCCAGTCTCAAACAAACTCAATGGGGGACAGATCCGGAGATCTTGCTGGCCAGGGTAGTTGACTTACACCTTCTAGAGCCCGTTGGATGGCACGGGATACATACGGACGTGCATTGTCCTGTTGGAACAGCAAGTTCCCTTGCCCGTCTAGGAATGGTAGAACGATGGGTTCGATGACGGTTTGGATGTACCGTGCACTATTCAGTGTCCCCTCGACGATCACCAGTGGTGTACCGCCAGTGTAGGAGATCGCTCCCCACACCATGATGCCGGGTGTTGGCCCTGTGTGCCTCGGTCGTATGCAGTCCTGATTGTGGCGCTCACCTGCACGGCGCCAAACACGCATTCCACCATCATTGGCACCAAGGCAGAAGCGACTCTCATCGCTGAAGACGACACGTCTCCATTCGTCCCTCCATTCACGCCTGTCGCGACACCACTGGAGGCGGGCTGCACGATGTTGGGGCGTGAGCGGAAGACGGCCTAACGGTGTGCGGGACCGTAGCCCAGCTTCATGGAGACGGTTGCGAATGGTCCTCGCCGATACCCCAGGAGCAACAGTGTCCCTAATTTGCTGGGAAGTGGCGGTGCAGTCCCCTACGGCACTGCGTAGGATCCTACGGTCTTGGCGTGCATCCGTGCGTCGCTGCGGTCCGGTCCCTGGTCGACGGGCACGTGCACCTTCCGCCGACCACTGGCGACAACATCGATGTACTGTGGAGACCTCACGCCCCACGTGTTGAGCAATTCGGCGGTACGTCCACCCGGCCTCCCGCATGCCCACTATACGCCCTCGCTCAAAGTCCGTCAACTGCACATACGGTTCACGTCCACGCTGTCGCGGCATGCTACCAGTGTTAAAGACTGCGATGGAGCTCCGTATGCCACGGCAAACTGGCTGACACTGGCGGCGGCGAGGCACAAATGCTGCGCAGCTAGCGCCATTCGACGGCCAACACCGCGGTTCCTGGTGTGTCCGCTGTGCCGTGCGTGTGATCATTGCTTGTACAGCCCTCTCGCAGTGTCCGGATCAAGTATGGTGGGTCTGACACACCGGTGTCAATGTGTTCTTTTTTCCATTTCCAGGAGTGTATTTCAGTCAATAGAGGGCAGCCTTGATAGCTAATGGCCCCAAGTTCGCCAAATGAAGGAGGAGGAGAAGATATTTTTGGAGTGTTTTAAAGTTATATTTAAGTTCGTAATAATAACAAAAACCTGATCAGTGTCTCACTTGTTACATTTAGGAACATTTTTTTGTGTATTAAGACAGTCCACAGAGGGCACTTTCGATCACTATAAGCTTTGCGTCAGTTACAGTTCTTATAAAAAATATTTAAAAATAATTTTGATGATCGTCATGTAAAGATCTTTTACAATATTTTAATGCTATTAAATTTCGTATCAAGGTTTCATGTTGTACTTAGGAGCATTTCTTGTGAATTACGTGATCCACACTCTACAAATAGCGCTTTTGAACTTTATAGGTGTAGCACCAATCAGGTTTCTTAAAAAAAATATTTATAAGGCCGCAGATGCCTAGTGCATACCTAACTACAACAGTCAAGTTTTAGTTCCAGTTTCGACCGGTTATTCCGTGAATGTAACAGATGGTATGCTGTAAAGGTTTGTGTTATAACTAATCTCCTAAGACTCTTGAAACTTTCTAAACCATTTACAAAAAAAAAAAAAAATGGCTATGAGCACTAGGGGACTTAACTTCTGAGGTCATCAGTCCCCTAGAAATTAGAACTACTTAAACCTAACTAAGGACATCACACACATCCATGCCCGAGGCCGGATTCGAACCTGCGACCGTAGCGGTCACGCGGTTCCATACTGAAGCGCTTAGAACCGCACGGCCACACCGGCCGGCAACCATTTGCAGCTGGTCCAAAACCGGTCACAGTGAAATAAAGGAAATCGATTAGGCGACTGTACTAGGAGACGATTTAGCTACTTTCATTGTTTCTCGACTGTCTACACAGGGTGCGTTTCTGACAGGTCGGTGTAATCGACAGTTTCAAATAAAATTCTACGTGAAAGATGAACTTTGTCTTGAAAATAGTGGTGGTTAGAAAGGCGTCCGTATGGATAATGCCTACAGTCTAGTTGGAATCGCATGTAAAGATTTAAACAGTTTATATTAATCAGTGAAGCTGTATATTTGCCACCAAGCTCCACTGTGAGCCACAGCCTTGTCTCTCTACTCCAGTATGACATGGCTCGTGCTCTTCATTCTCACGCACAGTGATCATGTGTTGATTTACAGCATGCGGATCGCTAACGATCATAAACGCTTGCTGGGGCACAGCAGCGTAATCCTTCCTACTCATTACTTCGACATGCGGCGTAAGCGCCACACGCCTGCGGAGACAGTTCTAACAGCTCTTCCACGAAGCTTCGCCATACAGAAGCTGGAAAAGACCAATGACAATTCCTACATTCTACTCCTGAGTCGGACTGGTTGGATGCCGTGAATGTAAAATAATTTCATGGAACGTTGTGGAGCTCCGACGTCAGCACTTACGGTGTTGAGGTGGTAAGTGGACCCACTGGAGCAGAATGTGTATGTAGATAGTGAACCTCCTGCTCAGCAAGATGAAAAGTCTGTAAAGCATTCGGAAGTGCGTTCTCGTACGTGGACTTGCATTTCTGCTTCGGAACTTTCCTGTTTTTTCCGGCGTCTATTGACTGTTAGTGAACATGTAATTGTTTTCGGTGGAAAGGGGCTCCAGACCAACCTGTGGACCCATTAGCTAGCTGGAGCTGGTGTTAGATAAAAGTGAGAGACTTGTCTAGGGTTAACTGAAACAAATAATTGTCGTTTTGTTCTACACAGATTAGAGTATGGTGTTTTTGTGTGACATTAAAAAAATGAATTTCGTTCAAATGGCTCTGAGCACTATGGGACTTAACTTCTGAGGTCATCAGTCGCCTAGAACTTAGAACTACTTAAACCTAACTAACCTAAGGACATTACACACATCCATGCCCGAGGCAGAATTCGAACCTGCGGCCGCTAGACTGTAGCGGCTAGAACCGCTCGGCCACCCCGTCCACCTGACATTTACACTTCTGACGTTGAACTGTGTACCTGTTTCGTGGCAGTGGTGATTATCGGTGGGAGTTGCTAGCTACAGGTTGGGACGCAGTGTGGTGAGCTGTTACCGGTGAACATACGCCAGACCAATGATCAGATTTCGGAATGCTTCCTAAGTGTAGTTACATAGATAGAGAAAATATAGTCAACGAGTTTGGAGGTTGTTAGAAAGATAACGGTGTCTCGAGTATCAAAGTGAGGTTGCCGACCTTTACTTAGGCTGATTTTACATGTCTAGCAGGCAGAGAATTACGCCTCGTCATCCAGTAAACGCGTCGCATTAAATCCACGGAGCAGTGCGTCACCTAATTTGTATCGCGCGCTTTACATCGCTAAGGGAGCGTGGTTTGAAATTGTAGCCGCGAATGTGATTTCGCGCGACACCACGGAAGGTCCGAGCGAACTTTCCAATCTTGCTTCCTAGACAAGGAAATTCTTTCTCTTTCAGTGTTCATATAGGTAAGGCGCTATCTTTAGTATTTGTCGTCCTCGAATCATGGCAATTGTCAGTTCCCCTTGCATACCTGCTCTTCCGAAAGTTTCTTTCACTTCCTTCAGAGCATCTTCCAAATATCTTCATCTACATCTACACTCTGCCTTCCACCGGGAGGTGCCTCGCAGAGGGTACGTCCCATTGCACCAGTTATTAGGATTTCTCCCTGTTTCATTCACGTAGGAGGTGGGGAAGAATGATTGTTTCATTGCTTCGGTGCGTCCAATAATAATTCTAAAATCATTCTCACGATTCCTGTGCAAGCGACAGATAGGGGGTTGTAGTATATCCCTACAGTAATCATTTAAAGCCGGTTCTTGAAATTTTGTTTATAGGCTTTCTCGGGATAGTTTACGTCTGTGTTCTAAAGGAAGCCATCTCAATTCCTTTAGTATCTCTGTGACACTCTCACATGGATTAAACAAGCCTGTGACCATTCGTGCTGCCCTTCTCCATATACTTTTAATATTCCCTGTCAGTCCCGTATGATATGGATCTTACACATTCGAACAATATTTCAGGATGGTCCGCACGAGTGATTTGCAAGCAATCTCTTTAGTAACTGATTGCACTTCTCCAGTAATATACCAAAAAAAACGAGATCTACCACCTGCTTTATCCACGACTGAACCTATGTGATCATTCCATTTCATATCCCTACAAAGTGTTAACCCAGGTATTTGTATGAGTTGGCCGATTCCAACAGTGGATCATTAATACTGTAGTCATAGCGTCCTACGTTTTTTTCATTTTGTGAAGAGCACAATTTTACATTTCTGAGCTTTTAGAGCAAGTTGCCAATCCCTGCACCTTGAAATCTTATCAAGATCTTACTGAATATTTATGCGGCTTCTCTGAGGCAGAGCTTCATTATCGATAAGTGCATCATCTGCCAAAACCATGATTTCACTATTAATGTTGTCTGCAAAGTTGTACAACATGGGTCGCAACACACTTCCCTGGGGCACACCAGAAGTTATTTCTACATCTGGTAACTCTCCATGCAAGGTAACATGCTTTGTGCCGCCTACCAAAAGTAGTAACACATCTTCAGTGCTGATAAACTGTGACGTTGCGGTACACCTTACAGAAAAATCTAACTTTCTCGCTTCACCTATCAGTCTTAGATTACTACTTTGTAGATACTGTAAATAATGCGAGTTTTGTTACAACTGTGATCACCTTAGTCGACCTTAGTTTATTGAAAGCCAAGCTTCGCTAAACATAGGAAAGCACACTGACTTATCATTAAGTCACCGTTAAGAAATTGTGTGACAATTACTTCTCTGGTACGTTTTTTGTTCATGAAACCAACGCGAGCTCTTCCTAGAAGGACTTAATTTCTTTCTTTCTATGTATTTCTGTGTATTACTGTTTGCGTGCGCGTGTTGCCGGATCAATATTTTCGCATTTATCTACACATGCTAATAACTAAGGGTGATCAAGAAGCTACTGAAGTTGCAAATTACGCTGATTTGGGGTCAGTGGAATGCACGTAACAGGGTGTCTGTCTCGGAACTGTCTTTGGAGTAAGCCATTTTTAACAGTTCGTTGTGTCACTGTGGTGGCAGCTGCTGCTCATATTGCTGCTGTAGATCCAGTATGATGCTTCATAACCATACGCCGAACACGACTGTCTTCCCTCTCGCATTCGGGAGGACGACGGTTCAATCCCGCGTCCGGCCATCCTGATTTAGGTTTTCCGTGATTTCCCTAAATCACTCCAGGCCAATGCCGGGATGGTTCCTCTGAAAGGGCTCGGCCGACTTCCTTCCCCATCCTTCCCTAATCCGATGAGACCGATGACCACGCTGTCTGGTCTCCTTCCCCAAACCAACCAACCAACCTTCCCTCTCGGTGGTGCCACGTAGATACTGTAAATAATGCGAGTTTTGTTACAACTGTGATCACCTTAGTCGACCTTAGGTTATTGAAAGCCAAGTTTCGCAAAACATAGGAAAGTCTGGAGCCCGTTATTCTTGCGACCGTACCCGCGACAACCGCTCCCAGTAATTATATACAATAGCTACGTCTCCGCCAAGTCTTCCTGCAGTTTCTCAGAAATAATATCCAGCCAGGTTTCTTATGGGGGCACGAAGTCATCGTAAATACCGACCACGAGGTCTTGACGTTTTCAAAGAACTGTCTGTCATTGCACGATAGGTTGAAAAGATGGGCATTGTATATACAATAATTTGATTCCGAGGTATGTCATGTGAGGGCTCTAGACAACTTTGTAGCCGACGCGTTGTCTACACTACCTTATGATACTGGTAGAGTAATCTTCAAGGAAGATGACGAGAAAAGGAAAATAGAAAAATTGTGTAGAAACATGGCTCGCTACCAGAACTAGGACGAATGCTTAAGTTTGGTTAAAACAGAGTTTGATGCAAATAATAACAGGGGTGAGAAACTGATGAAGTGTTAGCGAATCTGTGGTGGTATCCTACACTTACGAGAGAATACAAATAAAGAAGATTGGCGTGTGAAGTGGAAAGAAAAACGTGTCCCAGAGTCGATCGATTGTCTTCATATAGCTGATGGTCACTATGGAGCGAAAAAAATGTGTGCATAAGCTAGGTGAATCAGTGAGTTTTGACAATAGGAACAGGAAGGTGTCTGAAAAAATTCGAACATGTGATAGGTGTGAAAAAGTTAAACGGACAAACATGACTAGTAGTCCTATGCAAAGTATACAATCTGAGAATAATTCAGGAATTCTGGCAACGTACCTTTATGGTTTGTTACCCAAAACAAATGGTAATTTTACATACATTCTGGTCGTATTGGTTATGTTTTCCAAATGTGTTAGGCCGTATATTTCGTGCAAGGCCACGGCTGAAACGGTGTTTAGCAAATTTTCCGACGACTATTTCGCGAAAGTAGGAAAGCGGTATTATCCGACAATGGGCCGCAATTTACACTACTGGCCATTAAAATTACTACACCAAGAAGAAATGCAGATGATTGACGGGTATTCATTGCATAAGTATATTATACTAGAACTGACATGTGATCACATTTTCACACAATTTGGGCGCATAGATCCTGAGAAATAAGTACTCAGAACAACCACGTCTGGCCGTAATGCCGGTCTTGATATGCCAGGGCATTGAGTCAAACAGAGCTTGGATGGCGTGTACAGGTACAACTGCCCATGCAGCTTCAACACCATACCACAGTTCATCAAGAGCAGTGACTGGCGTATTGTGACGAATCAGTTGCTCGGCCACCATTGACCACACGTTTTCAATTGGTGAGAGATCTGGAGATTGTGCTGTCCAGGGCAGCAGTCAAACATTTTCTGTATCCAGAAAGGCCCGTACAGGACCTGCAACATACGGTCGTGCATTATCCTGCTGAAACATAGGGTTTCGCAGGCATCGAATCAAGGGTAGAGCCACGGGTCGTAACACATCCGAAATGTAACGTCCACTGTTCAAAGTGCCGTCAATGCGAACAAGAGGTGACCGAGACGTGTAACCAATGGCACCCCATACCGTCACGCTGGGTGATACGCTAGTATGGCGATGACGAATACACGCTTCCAATGTGCGTTCACCGCCATGTCGCCAAACACAGATGCGACCATCATGATGCTGTAAACAGAATCTGGATTCATCCGAAAAAATGACGTTTTGCCATTCGTGCACCCAGGTTCGCCGTTGAGTACACCATCGCAGGCGCTGCTGTCTGTGATGCAGCGTCAGGGGTAACCGCAGCCATGGTCTCCGAGCTGATAGTCCATGCTGCTGTAAACGTCGTCGAACTGTTCGTGCAGATGGTTATTGTCTTGCAAACGTCCCCATCTGTTTACTCAGGGATCGAGACGTGGCTGCACGATCCGTTACAGCCATGCGGATAAGATGCCTGTCATCTCGACTGCCGGTGCTTCGAGGCCGTTGGGATCCAGCACGGCGTTCCATATTACCCTCCTGAACCCACTGATTCCATATTCTGGTAACAGTCATTGGATCTCGACCAACGCGAGCAGCAATGTCGCAATACGATAAACCGCAATCGCGATAGGCTACCATCCGAACTTTATCAAAGTTGGAAACTTGATGGTACGCATTTCTCCTCCTTACACGGGGCATCACAACAGCGTTTCACCCGGCAAAGCCGGTCAGCTGCTGTTTGTATATGAGAAATCGGTTGGAAACTTTCCTCATGTCTGCATGTTGTAGGTGTCGCCACTGGCGCCAACCTTGTGTGAATGCTCTGAAAAGCTAATCATTTGCATATCACAGCATCTTCGTCCTGTGGGTTAAATTTTGCGTCTGTAGCACGTCATCTTCGTTGTGTAGCATTTTTAATGGGCAGTAGTGTATATACAAGCTACTGAATGAAGGCATGAAAGAAAGAGGGGTGGAGGTCAGTCATATGTCAGCTTGCCATCCATCGAGCAACCCTACAGTACGCTACATACGTGAATTGGATCGATATTTCAGAAAGTATGCCACAACAAACATAGAGCGTGGGGCAACCATGTAGCTGACACTGAAACGGTCATGAATTCGTCTCACGAGAGTACAGGCTTCACACCGGAGGAAATATTGTTCGGTGCTCAGCCAAAAAGTATTAACAGAGGAGCTAATCGATTTCCCAACATGACAAGATTTAGACATTAGACAAAAGAAAGAGATGATGAGCGAAAAGATGAGAAAACGTGCTGAAGTACGAATTAAAAGGCTCGATGCCAATTTAAAACCAACAAAATTCATAGTAGGGGACAGCGTCCTCCTTAAAACACGTCAGAAATCAAGTAAAACAGATAAGGAAATTTCCAAGTTCAAGTTTATTTATAATGTACCATTCAAAATTGAAAGTATTCCTCACTCTATTGCTTACCGTCTGATACACCCTCAATCAGGTAAAATGTTAGGTGTACCCAATGTAGTACACTTAAAGCTCTACAACAGCAGAGACAAATAAGGTTACTCAGCGTGTAAATAATTGTAGTTATTTGGGAACTAAAAAGTACTTATTGTTTTAATTAATGATCACAAAATGTGAACCCCATTTTGAAATAATGACGATAATGTTTTTGCTTAGTTAAATCAATCTTTAACTTGTTACATAACTTGTAATCAGAATATTAATTGTATTGTAATTAGTTTTAGGAGATGTATAGTGCATGTAACTGGTGACTTCAGATGAACTCAGACTTGTCATTTAAGTTGCAGCTACAAATGTCGTAAAATGAAAGCTAATTAACGCGCAGGAAACTAAATTATAGCTTCACAAAAGAAAAAAATATCATGAAAGATGTGCCTATGGACGTGGAATACATGCAGGCAGCCACACAAAAAAGAAAGCTGATGAGGACGTGCAAGAAGCAGTTCACCAGTAAAGTTTTTCTGCTTTCCAGGAAAAATGCTTATGGGTAGGCGGTGCATATGTGAATAGTGTAGTGCAAAATATGTAAATAGTAATTCATATGTTTCTTATGTGCACACAGATAATGTAACAGCTGTGTGAAAAATAATTTTTGGATCACTTTTGAGTAATGAATACTCGTGGTATTTAGTTTGCGAGAATTATAAATTTTATGTGAAAATAGATGTTACAAATGCTGTGTAAAAATTTCTTTATCATGTTTATTTAGTGAGTGCTTATGTTGTTTAATTGATGTCAATTGTTAATAGGTTAGTGAACAAATGTTTTCGTTTTTTATTGTCTGCTTTACACGAAGTTGTTGGACTAAAAAAATTTCCTGTATGATTGAATGTTTTTGTGTAGATAATTGTTTCTGTAAAAAATTATTCTCTGATGAGCTGTACAGTAAAAATAGCGAACAGTTTGCATATGAGTAATGAATAGCATATTTCAGACAGTGGCAAATAATTAATTAAATTTTAATTCCATGCTACTAAAAGTTGATTGGTTTACAGGCTGGTTGTTTCGTTCTGAACGTTTCTGTGAGTCTATATTTGCCAATATAGATCAATGAAACATGAGGTATCTGTAACATAACAACACATGGCCCACATATATTTTTTTCCTGCTTTATTAACTATATACATTTAAATGAAGTGTATAAATATCTTGCGTATATTATTGTGGTGCATAAGATGTTTTAATAATTTCCTGTGTGTAAAATAACCAGTGGAGAGAATGTAAAGAATTGTAGTAGACGCACTGTCCACGTCAGAGAATCTTTCACTTCTTTCTTTCTTTTATTGGTGACATGTCCCGCACTGACGCAGGGTAGGCATTGTTAGGAACAGATTTTGCAAGGTTAGTGGAAAGGGGTGGCCAGATGCCTCTCCTGCTGCTACCACGTATCCCCCGGGGCGGAATTAGTGTACCCTGCTGTCTGCGTCTAGTGTAATTCATAGAATAGTGCGAACGTATACAGATGTCTGCGAGTCGTGTAACTGAGGCGGAAAGTGGGGACCAGCCCGGTATTCACCTAGCGGGATGTGGAAAACCGCCTAAAAACCACAACCAGGCTGGGTGGCACACCGACCAAAGTCGGTAATCCGCCAGGTGGATTCGATCCGGGGCGGGTGCGCCTACCTGAGTCCAGGAAGCAGCGCATTAGCACTCTCGGCTAAACTGGCGCGTCCACGTCAGAGAATATCGTTATGTTAACCAATTAGGTTATTGTTGTCGTACCGTCGCTGGGCGCAGGAGCGCGGCGCAGTCGGGCAGTGTCTTGTCAGGTGCAAACGAGCGTCGCCTAGAAGCGAGCTAGCGGCTCGAAGTCAAAGGAGGAACTGCGCTGCGAGAGGACGCAAGTTTGTTTCACTGTAAGAGCCCACGTACGATACGGCCAGGGATAGTGTGGAGAAGTAATTGGGCACAGCGCAGAGCATCAAGGTTAAGCAGTATTTAAGAAGAGCGCTGGGGGTCTAAAATTAACTGTGGTGAAGAGCTTGCGGCGGTACACTGTCGTGGTATAATGGACCGCTCCGCACCAACTGCACAGCTATGAAGTAAAACCCGACAAATTTATCACGTAGAATTGCAAAAGGCTTGTCAGTATTTGATGAGAATCGTTCAATAACAAATACTTTAGCAACTTATATTCTAAAGAAAGCAGGTGTTGACAGATGTGAAAATTACCGAACTATCAGTTTAACAAGTCACGGCTGCAAAATACTAACACGAATTCTTTACAGACGAATGGAAAAACTGGTAGAAGCCGACCTCGGGGAAGATCAGTTGGGATTCCGTAGAAATGTTGGAACACTTGAGGCAATACTGACCCTACGACTTATCTTGGAAAATAGGTTAAGGAAAGGCAAATATACGTTTCTAGAACTTCTAAACTTAGAGAAAGCTTTTGACAATGTTGACTGGAATACATTCTTTCAAATTCTGAAGGTGGCAGGAGTAAAATACGGGGAGCCAAAGGCTATTTACAATTTGTGCAGAAACCAGATGGCAGTTATAAGAGTCAAGGGGCATGAAAGGGAAGCAGTGGTTGGGAAAGGAGTGAGACAGGTTTGTAGCATCTCCCCGACGTTATTCAATCTGTATATTGAGCAAGCAGTAAAGGAAACAAAAGAATAATTCGGAGTTGGAATTAAAATCCGTGGAGAAAAATGGCTCTGAGCACTTTGGGACTTAACTGCTGAGGTCATCAGTCCCCTAGAACTTAGAACTACTTAAACCGAACTAACCTAAGGACATCACACACATCCACGCCCGAGGCAGGATTCGAACCTGCGACCGCAGCGGTCGCGCGGTTCCAACCTGTAGCGCCTAGAACCGCTCGGCCACTTCGGCCGGCTCCGTGAAGAAGATATAAAAACTTTGAGGTTCACCGATGACATTGTAATTCTATCAGAGACAGCAAAGGAAGAGCAGTGTCTTAAAAGGAGGATATAAGACGAGCATCAACGAAAGCAAAACGAGGATAATGGAATGTATTCGAGTTAACTCTGGTGATTCTGAGTGAATTAGATTAGGAAATGAAATACTTGAAGTAGTAAATGAGTTTTGCTATTTGGGAAGCAAAATAACTAATGATGGTCGAGGTAGAGACGATATAAAGGCAAGAAAAGCGTTTCTGAGGAAGAGTATAGATTTAAGTGTCAGGAAGTCATTTCTAAAGGTATTCGTATGGAGTGTAGCCATGTATGGAAGTGTAACATGGACGATAAATAGTTTGCACAAGAAGTGAATAGAAGTTTTTTAAATGTGGTCCTACAGAAGAATGCTTAAGATTAGATGGGTAGATCACATAACTAATGAGGAGATATTGAATAAAATTGGGGAGAAGAGAAATTTGTGGCACAACTTGACTGGAAGAAGGGACTGGTTGGTAGGACATATTCTGAGGCATCAAGGGATCACCAATTTAGTACTGGAGGGCAGCGTGGAGGGTAAAAATCGTAGTGGGAGACCAAGAGATGAATACACTAAACAGATTCAGAAGGATGTAGGTTTCAGTAGGTACTGAGAGATGAAGAAGCTTGCACAGGATAGAGTGGCATGGTGAGCTGCATCCAACAGTCTCTGGACTGAAGACCACAACAACACAACAACAACACGTGTTAAGATGTATAATCTTCAATAAAAACTACCTGACAGGATCCTCCCAATATCCATAACTAACCAAGTGTGCCATTAATCAACTGAAAGTAAATACTAAGAAGAGTGATGTTCATCGAATTGGTTGATAGTTTCAATGAAAGTGAACAAAAAAGTTAATTTTTGTGGGCTTGCTAATTAATTGCTGATTATTGACAAATAATTTGACAAAGCAGCGTAATTAACAATATTTCATGTTCAGACAATTTTGTGTGAGAAGTAATTTACGTAATAATAAGTCAATGTAGCGAACTTCCTAAGTCGTCTCACTTAAATTTCGCCGACACCAGGCTGGTGATTTTCGAGCAAAATGTTTCACCCCAACGGAATATACAAAACGGATGTACACGAACCTGTTGTAGTCCCCTGGTTGACGACGCATGGAAGTTAGGGTTGCACGGACAGCATAATGGTGCTTCCTTCTTGTGGAGTAAAAGCATTCCTCTACGCAGATGAAATGGCAGAGCCATTGGTATCCCGGAAACCAATGTGGTTTCACTTTAGTCTTCCTATCCTCCCGCTAGAAGTCGCCACACCGTGGTATAGGGTCATTCACAATCTGATCCTGACAAACCGCGTCCATCGCATTGGTCTTAGTCCGACTGGTCTTTGCGACACATGTCATCAACCTGATACATTACCACAGAGGTTTGTCTCTTGTGGAAGAGAACATTGGCAATGGATTCGCAGACAACTGCCTTTCCATTCCCGATCAGTTGAAGCTGCTTTCTCGATTGATCTTTTCTGTGTCCAGACTTTTCCGTTTTCCATAGTTCTCGTAAAAAGCTTTTGAAATGTGATGCTTTAGAAGAACGTTGAAGATTAGATGAGTCTATCACGTAACTAATGAAGAGGTAGTGAACAGAATTGGGCAGACAAGAAATTTGTGGCACAACTTGGCCAGAAGAAAGTATCGGTTGATCGGACACATTATGAGACATCAAGGGATCACCAATTTAGTACTGGAGGGACGTGTGAGGGGTAAGATTCGTAGATTAATACAACAAGCAGTTTCAGAAGGATGTAGTTTGGAATAGGTACGAGGAGATGAAGACCCTCGTACAGTGTATGGAGAGCTGCATCAAACCACTCTTCCGACTGAAGACCACATCAACGACAACATGCATCTGGTGGAACTCAGGAATGAAACAGGTAGAAGGTGCAGGGAAGCTAAGACAAAATGGCTGCAAGGAACATGGATAAAGAAATAATTGTCGGAAGGACTGAATCAGCATATAGGAAAGTCAAAATAACATTCGGTGAAATTAAAAGCAAAGAAGGTAACATTAAGAGTGCAACGGGAACTTCACTATTAAATGGAGAGGAGTGAGCGACAGGTGGAAACAGAACACTGAAGGCGTCTTTGAGAGAGAAGGTTTGTCTGACGTGATAGAAGAAGAAATAGGAGTCGATTTAGAAGTGATGGTGGGTCCAGTATTAGAATCAAAATATAAGAGACCTTTGGAGAACTTAAGATCAAGTAAGGTAGAAGGGATGGATAACATTGCATCGGAATTTCTAAAATCATTTGGGAAAGTGGCAACAAAACGGCTATTCACGTTAGTGTGTAGAATGTTGAGTCCGGTGACATACCATCTGACTTTCGGAAAAATATCATCCTCATAATTCCGAAGACCACAAGAGCTGATAAGGTGAGGTATGAAGAGGTTCTGCATAGACTCGGAGAGGAATGGAAATCACTGACAAGGCTAAGGAACAGGACGGTAAGACATCTGTTAAGACATCATGGAATGACTTCTTTCATGGTACTAGAGGGAGCTGCAGAGAACAAAACTGTAGAGGAAGGCAGAGATTGGAATACATCCAGCAAATAATTGAGGACGTAGGTTGCAAGCGCTACTCTGGAATGAAGAGGTCAGCACAGACAGAGGGTGGAGGAGGTGATGGACAGAGAGAAGGGGTAGGAGAAGATGGACAGAGAGGGGAAGGACGAGATGCACAACGGGGGCAGGAAGAGATGAAGAATGAGGGGGTTAAGAGGAGAGAGTGAGATAGAGAGGGCATTAAGAAATAGAGAGAATCGATGAGGTGTCGAAAAGATATAGCACAGGGACGCTTGGAGCAATATCAACAAAATTTGTTGTATATGACATTTATTAAATAGTAGTTTGAAAGTAAGGCCCCTACTAATTCTAGAGATGGGGAGTAAAATGAGAAGGGGTGATACGTAAGAATGTTCTAAAAAAGTCTGTTGGTAATTTCTTTCCCTTATTTAGCTGACTTGGAAAGCTTTAAAAGGTTAAAATACAATTTGTTATTTGTGCCGTTCATTGCATCAAAGACGTCTCGAGAGCAACCACTGCAGCGAGCCAACATTTTTGTCACGGTCTTTCGTTACCAAAGACCATGGCATTCTGCTACATGTCACAGAAATTTAACATGCTCGCTGAAGTCGTGTGATGTGAAACAGTAGAGACTCAGAGATATATGTGTGTGCAATATCTGTGGCGAAAGCGTGGATTTTAGATTGCGCGACTGTAGGAATCACGTGGTTTTGAGGCGAAGAACTCGTCGACCCATATTCGGAGCGCATTCTCGTCCGAAGAACAAATGCGGCGGGTCACATTGTTCTGTCACTATGCTTTAAACAATGTCCTCCTACCTGCATAGGTTTCAGGATATCTGCACCTTCACTCTGCGATGGTAGATACTGGTTCAGCCGACAATAGCAACATTGTCGGAAATTCAGCTAAATACCTACCACGCGGAGGCCACATAACTCCAGTCCATGGGCACTAGCTGAAACTTAGTTAAACTATCGAGCGTTCGGGATTCTTGCATGACTCGTTTGAAAAAATGTCTAAAATTTCGTGTAAGCTGGTTTATTTTCTTTAAAACACAGAAAATGTCTATCAAGTCCTTATTTAATATCCCGACACAAATGTTACTGACTGTACCTGTAACAAGTTCACACCCAAAAGTAGCCAGAACTTATTTAGTGCGACCCGATATCTTAAACAAGCTAAACAGTCACTGACCAATGACTACTTGCGAGTTAACACAGTCAGTCGTTCAGTAATCCTCTTGTACAGAAGTACTCGTCATAATGTCTCGTAATTTGCACGAAACACGCAACCCGGAGTTTATGTACGACTTGGGAAATGCTCATACGCGAAATCTCCTAAGATAGATTACTCACAAAGATCAAACTTTCTCAAAATATTTAACACTGTAGTCGTTTTTTATCAACTACACGAGAACCGATCTAATGCCTGGATTTCTTCATTTTGATACAAATTTGATCAGCGCGATTTAATATACAGTAGGTGTTAATCAGAGGACGGCTCTCGAGCGACTATATCGATTCATAGAGCTGAGGCACAAAGCCCTAGTCAAACGCGGGGGAAATGTTGAATTCCTGTTGGCTAGCATGTTAAGCACTTCTATAATCGCAGTATTTCTAATATCACCCAATCAGATTATCACACGTAATTTAGACTAAAAGTCTCGTAATTCTGAAACTAGATAAAAGTTAATGAAAACAAAATGCTATTCCTTTCCACAAAATAAGTTACAAAGAAATTTACTACTCAACGCCCCATCTGGGTGACGTTGACAAAATCAAGCTCACTCGAACAAGCGTCACAAATTTCGCTATTACACAACAACTTTCTCACTCTTACATTTACTCAGTTTTTAATAAAATATCTCTTTCTCTCCCTGAGTATGTCCTTCATTCACTCTCTCAGCCTCCACAAAACACACAGCCAAAACGCAAACGCAATTAAATAATAATTTTTCAGTCTACTGTTGATTGCGTCAAAAACCTGTCGCAATGAAACTAACGAAAATGCCCGAAAATTAGCTTATGTAAACCTATCGTTTTGGTTGTATTTCATTTGAGACTATAGATGAATACTTTACAGCCCCTAACTCAGTTTTACAATGCCAGCACAGTGATTCGTGTTTTAGCTAACAGTTTATATCTCCGAAAGTAGTAAAGGTATTGATTTGAAACTTTGGCGGTATGTTTTTGTTATCCATAGAATGTGGTGTACAAAGTATGAAAAAGATCGATCAATATTTAACAGTATTTCTTCAGATTCATAGAGAGTATGTGTAACGTACTGCAGCGTTAAGCAAGTACAAGGGTCGCCCGGCCCAGTAGCCAGCGTCAGCTGTGCGAGTGTGAGAACCAAAATGCGCTCTCCTCCCGGTTCCACGGCATGCTACACTTTCAATGCAAGATTGCAACTCGCAATACGAGGGCTGTCGAGAAAGTAAGTTCCGATCGGTCGCGAAATGGAAACTACTGGGAAAATCCGGTAAAGCTTTGCACAAATGTGTTGTCAGTGTCTCTAGTATGTCCGTCGATCGTGTCGCGTTACTCTTTTTAGTTTTGAGTGAACAGTGAGCATGTAAAGATGCTTATGGAGTAGCGTCTCCCGCCAAGTATGAGGGCCTGGTTAGAGATTTCATCTGTGTCATGCAGTTTACATAACATAACCGTCGAGCAGTTCCTTCTTAACGCCAATTCTCGGCCGCACACTGCAGGGGCAATGAAGACGCTCCTGCAGCGTTTCCGATGAGAAGTGTTTGATCACCCACAATACAGTCCGTAATTGGCTCTTCCTGAGTCTCATCTCTGCTCACAAGAACTGCTGGCTATGAAGACAACTAAAAACGCCTTTGTTTTAGTGGTGTCCATCACAAATCCTGTATCATGATGACACAAAACCTGCTGCTCTCCTTTCAACTTTCTCGATGTACTCCGTTAATCCTATCTGGTAAGGATCCCGGACCGCGCACCAGTACTCCAAAACTGGACAGGCAAGCGTAGTGTAGGCAGTCTCTTTACAAGATCTGTTACATTTTCTTTCTCCCAATAAAACGCATTCTTTGGTTTGTCTCCTCCACAACATTTTAGTGTTCTCTCCTAATTAAATTGTTCGTAATTGTAGTTCCTAGGTATTTAGTTGAATTTACGCCTTTAGATTTGTCTAATTTATGGTGTAACTGAAGTTGAACGGATTTCTTTTAGCACTCATGTGGATGGCTCCACACTTTTCATTATTTAGGGTCAATT
The DNA here is from genome assembly GCF_023864345.2 of Schistocerca serialis cubense. Taxonomy (NCBI): domain Eukaryota; kingdom Metazoa; phylum Arthropoda; class Insecta; order Orthoptera; family Acrididae; genus Schistocerca; species Schistocerca serialis. The sequence goes on along the minus strand of NC_064639.1, from coordinate 938,456,972 downwards.
GCCAATTTTCCCACCATACAGATGTCTTTTCTAGATGGTTTTGCAATTTGTTTTGATCTTCTGATGACCTTACTAGACGATAAGCAACAGCATCATCTGCAAACAACCTAAGACGGCTGTTCAGTTTTTCTCATAAATCGTTTATATAAATAAGGAGCAGCAGACGGCCTGTAACACTACCTAGCGAAACGCCACAAATCACGGCTGTTTTGCTCGATGGCGCCGGCCGTGGTGGCCAAGCGGTTCTAGGCGCTACAGTCTGGAACCGCGCGACCGCTACGGTCGCAGGTTCGAATCCTGCCTCGGGCATGGATGTGTGTGATGTCCTTAGGTTAGTTAGGTTTAGGTAGTTCTAAGTTCTAGGGGACTGATGACCTCAGATGTTAAGTCCCATAGTGCTCAGAGCCTTTGAACCTTTTGCTCGATGGCTTTCTGTCAGTTACTAAGAACTATGACCTCTCTGACAGGAAATCTCGAATCCAGTCACATAACTGAGACGGTGATCCGTAAACACGCAATTTCACTACAAGCCACTTGTGTGGTACTGTGTCAAAAACCTTTTGGAAATCTAGAAATACGGAATCAGTTTGAAATCCCTTGTCAATAGCACTCAATACTTCGTGTTTGTAAAGAGGTAGTGGTGTTTCACAAGAACAATGCTTTCTACATACATGTTGACTGTGTGTCAATAGTCTGTTCTCTTCGAGGAAACTCATAATGTTCGAACACAACGTACGTTCTAAAATCCTGCTGCATATCGACGTTTATATGTGCCTGTAATTTAGCAGATTACTCCTACCTTTCTTGAATGTTGGTGTGACCTATGCAACTTTCCAGTCTTTGGGTGCGGATATTTCATGGAGGAAGCGGTTGTATATGACTGTTAAGTATGGAGCTAATGCATCAGCAAACTTTGAAAGGAACCTAATTGGTATACAGTCTGGACCAGAAGACTTATTTTTATTAAGTGATTCAAGTTACTTCACTACTCCGAGGACACTTACTTCTAAGTTACTCATGTTAGCAGCTGTTGTTGATTCGAATTCTGGAATATTTACTTGGTCTTCTTTGGTGAAGGGAATTTTGTGTGTACGTGTGAATTCCTAAGGAACCAAACCCTCTGAGATCATCGGCCCTTAGACTTACACACTACTTAAACTAATTTATGCTAAGAACAACACACACACCCATGCACGACTGAGGATTCGAACCTCCGGCTGTTGAATCAAGGCCATGGCGCCTCTAATCGCGCGCCCTCTCCTCGCGGCGGGAGTTTTAGTAACTCTGCTCTTGCAGCGCTGTCATTGATACTATTTCGATTGCTATCGCACAGACAAGATGTTGACTGTGTCTTCCCGCTAGCATAGTTTACATAAGATCAAAGTCTCTTCGGGTTTTAAGTTCCGTTGTGGAAACTTTTATAAGCAACTCGCGTTGAAGTTCGCGCTAAGTTTCGAGCTTTTGTAAAAGATCGCCAATCTTGTAGATGTTACGTTCCTTTAGATTTAGCATGCCATTTTCGTTGTTTCTGGAGGAGTGTTCTAATACGCTTTGTGTACCAAGGAGGATGAGCTCCGTCGTTTATTAATTTATTTCGTATAAGTCCCTCAATTGTTGTCGAAACTATTTCTTTGAGTTTGAGCCACATCTGATCAGCACCTAAATTGTTAATGTGGGTGGAATGTAGACTGTTTCTGAGGAAGGCTTCAAGTGAACTTTTATGTGCTTTTTTTGAATAGGTGTGTTTTTCGTTTATTTTTGAAGGATTTGAGGGTTACAATATTCAGGCTCACTAATCCTTGTAGACGTTTTGATGCTCGTTATTAGTTCAGAATTATTTGTTGCCCTGAGGTCAAGTCTGATCTCACAACCATTTACTACTCGCTTGGACTCATGAACTAATTGCTCGAAATAAATTTCAGGGAATGGGTTTAGCACAATTTCGGCTGACATTTTATCCATACCTTCGGATTTAAACATGTAATTCGCCAACAGTGTTTGTGGTCTTCAATCCAAAGACTGGTTTGAAGCACCCCTTCGTGCTACTCTATCCTGTCCCATCTTCTTTAAGTACCTACTGCAACTTACAACCTTCTGAATCTACTTTGTGTATTCATCTCTTGGTCTCCCTCTACGATTTTTACCCTCCACGCTGCCCTCCAATACTACATTGGTGATCCCTTGATGCCTCAGAACATGTCCTACCAACCGATCCCTTCTTCTAGTCAAGTTGTGCCACATATTCATCTTCTCCCCGATTCTATTCAGTACCTCCTCATTAGTTACGTGACCCACTCATTTAATCTTCTGCATTTTTCTGTAGCAACACCACATTTCGAAAGCTTCTATTCTCTTCATGTCTAAACTAGTTATCGTCTATATTTCACTCCCATACATGGCTACACTCCGTGCAAATACTTTCAGAAAAGACTTTCTGACACTTAAATCTATACTCGGTTTTAACAAATTTCTCTTCTTCAGAAATTCTTTTGAAACCTGGTAGTAAAGGGAAGGCAGGATTCTATTACGATTGCTGACGGGGCCGTAATCAGTTACAATTGGTTGCCTTGTTCAGTTACACACAATTTATTTAAAACCAGTAGTTCCAGATTCAACAATAAATAAAAATACCACACGTTATTAATGAAAGAATAAACAACTGTGTAAATAATAATGTTTTCAGTAAGTTACAATTTAGCAAATCACCATTAAATACAGATGCAGCCACTGTGACCTGGACGCCAGGAATGACAATAAACTAAGAATTGCTTAAAATTAGCTGCAACTTATAAATTACAGTTATTGAATTATTAAAGGCAAGTCACGACAAACACAGCAGAAGGCATCAGACGCCAGGAATGGTAGTAAATAAGGATTCAAACGCTTACTACTTAAATACAAATACCAAATTAGATTTTTAAGGCAAATGACCACAACCACAGCTGAAGGACTTACACGTCAGGGACGTCAATAATATAAAAAATTTAGAAACCTGCTGTAAAACAGCAAATACAATAGCAAAGGATAATTAAAAAACCAAGCAACTGATCACCAAATGGGTGAAATAAGATGATGGTAAACTTTGTAACACAACCCTTAACATCCACTGAACACTACACTGCTAGATTTACTCCAGAAGGCGACCAGAAATATTAACTATACATATATAACCTTTAATGTAGGCATTACAAGGTATTGTAATAAATAATACAATAATAAAACACAGGGACCAGTATATAAGTTCCTAAAAGGGTACTGAGGCAGATTATACCCGCAGAAGGCGTATGCTGAAGGAGCGTTACACTAAACTACTGGCCATCAGACCTCCTTTTAGAACACACATGTCTTACAAGAACCAAGGGGCCACTGAGGTTCTCCAGGAAACGACTTCTGAGAAGGTCTGACAAGAAACACTTTCGTGAGCGATGAGATAGGCAGCCAAGAGTTGCATTAACTTCACAAGATGGTAACTCAGACTAGTGGCAGTCTAACGAATGACTAATGATAATCTTGCTGAAGCTACCAGACGTCCGATAAACCAAATGCAACGATGGAACAATACGCCAAAGCCGGAACCGGCGGTCTGCATTGTGTCCCCAGAATACTGTGCTTAGAGGGCCTGGAATAGGAAAGGAATCACTACCACCAGAGTAGAAGTATCAACAGCCGGCCTACAATCAGAAAGCTGTGAAAACTACGTGCCTTACCGGACAGCATCGGCAAGGCGAGGACACGTACACTGCCGTTACACACACTGAACCCAAGGGCAAGTAACTGGGGCGTTAGCGGCCACCAGGCAAGAAGAATTACATCTGGTTGAGTTTAACAAATTGTAAAAAGTTGAACACAGTAAATAGTAATAAGAAGTCGAGAAAAGCTAATCAGATCCGCCTTCCCCAAGCACTATACTCGGTGCTCTTCGCCTTGGCGGCACTACAAGCAGCAACATGAACCCAAGTCACTAGAGAATTACAAGATATCACAGTGGTGGAGGTTTATCTATTTGGATTGAAATGCACTCATCTTAAAGCTCGATGGATTCGGTTTACGACGAGGACGTACCTGCTCGTGACCACAGCCCTTCCATCCTGCAGTCTGTGCGTGCCGCCAGCGGTCCTGGTGTGTTCGCGCACTGCACGGACCTGGCTTCTCCTGAGTCCCCAACCGAACTGGCACACTCACACGACCTGAAAAACAAAAAAACCACGTCACCTCAAAGGTAGGGCAACAGTTACTACATATCGATAACCGCTGCTGCTGCCGCTAGCGGACAGGCAACGCTTGCCAAACTGAGTAGCGCCAGTCAACACGAGAAGAAGACAAACAACCGCAACCATGCCAACTAAACGATACTGTCTGGCCGGCCGGCCAGTGTAGCCTAGCGGTTCTAGGCGCTTCAGTCTGGAATCGTGCGACCGCTACGGTCGCAGGTTCCAATCTAGCCTCGGGCATGGATGTGTGTGCTGTCCTTAGGTTAGTCAGATTTAAGTAGTTCTAAGTTCTAGGGGACTGATGACCTCAGATGTTAAGTCCCATAGTGCTCAGAGCCTAACCTAACTGTCTGGCCTCCAACAGAGGGCGGAAACCTTCTACCAGTACCAACGCATGCCACAGCATGGCTCAGCTTTCCTTGCCATATCCTCTCTACTTCGACCATCATCAGTTATTTTGCTCTCCAAATAGCAAAACTCATGTGCTACTCTAACTGTCTCATTTCCTAATCTAAATTCCACAGCATCACCTGATTTAATATGACTACATTCCATTATCCTCGTTATGCTCAGCAAATCGAGAATAAATTAAAAATCACTGCCAATAATAACTCCATGGTCCAGATATGTACTTGAAATTAAACTCAAGTTTTCTTTGAACTTTTCAGCAATTGCATCATCTGAGTTGGGAGGTCGGTAAAAGAATCCAATTATTACATTATCCCGATTTCCAAGAATGACCTCTGCCCATACTAACTCGCAGGAACTACCTGCTTCAATTTCGTTACAAGATGAACTAATTCTAACAGCAACAACAAGCCACCGCCAATTGTGTTTAGCAAATCCTTCCGAAACACCGTTAGGTACTTCGCAAGAGTTTCAGTTGAACTTATCTCTGGCTTTAGCGAGCTTTCAGTGCTTTCAATTAGCGCTTGAAGTTATGGAACTTTCCAAACACAGTTGTGACAGTTTACAAGCGTAACACCGATGTTTTTTGAATCTGTCTTCTTCCTATGTTCCACCTTCACCATTTGAGACTGAAGCACTTTTTATATTTCCGAGAGGCACCCTAAAGCAAAAAAAAAAAAAAAAAAAAAAAAAAAAACGCTGGGCCGACGACACACGGACCATGCTAGCCGTGTAGCTGCCTCCTGCGTGTAGTGGACGCCTGACCTATTCAACGGAACTCGAAACCCCAGCAATCGACGCGCAAGTCGAGAATACTGCAGCCTTCACGGCCGCAGAACCTCTGAGCCTCTGATTCAGACCCTCCACTCGGCTCTGTGTCACTGGTCCTCAATCGGTCCTGTCGACCATGCTGCAAATGGTATTCTCTGCTTTCATCTCGCAAACAAGACTAGCTAGCCTTACCACTTCTGTTAGCCGCTTGAAACCGGAGAGAATTTGTTCAGATCCAAAGCGACACACAACACTTGTACCTACGTGAGCCACCACCTGCAGTTGTCTGCACCCTGTGCTCTTCATGGTATCCCGAAGGATCCTCTCCACGTCTGGAATGACTCCACCCGGTATGCACACAAGTGCACATTGGCTTCCTTCCTTAAATTTTACATTCTTGATTGTTCAGAGTTTGGTGGAAACTTGACTAATTCTCCCTGACATTGCCAGAAGTAGTTTCCCTGGAAAAATTTGACTCGAGGAAATATTCAGTAGTTTGATTTTGCTAAGTCGCGTTGTTGTGCGAGTTTTCTGATACGTGCGGCCCACTGTGAATCCTTCTACTGAGTTCTCCATTACAGAACAGCACTTATACTCAATGTCATGGAGTATTGTATGTATTCCAATCTCTTACAGAACAGCACTTATACTCAATGTCATGGAGTATTGTATGTATTCAAATCTCTTTCTTTCCCTCCATCTTCTACCCCATACAGCTCCCTCCCTTACATCTCAGCACGTGTCATATTATCTTGTTGCTTTTTCTAGTTCTATATTTATGATTTAATACAAACATAACTTACCTAGAAATGTCATCTCCTTCTCTGAAAAGAAGATTGCACCTTGTTTCAAAATTTATGTCATTATGGAATATCTTTATACAAAATTATTTTTGTCCTAAGAATTCCAACATGTTCGAATTTTAGCTTGTAGTAGTTTCATAACTACTTTATAGTCACGATTTTACTGTATTAAGAAATATGAATGATGTTGGTAAAAATGAATTAGTTTGAAAATGCATATCTCAACATAAAATTTTATTTTCTAAAACATTCTAGCCGGCCGCGGTGGCCGAACGGGTGTAGGCGCTTCACTCCGCAACCGTGCGACTGCTACGGATGCAGGTTTGAATCCTGCCTCGGGCATGGATGTGTGTGATATCCTTAGGTTAGTTAGGTTTAAGTAGTTCTAAGTTCTAGCGGACTGATGACCTCAGAGGTTAAGTCCCATAATGCTCAGAGCCATTTGAACCATTCTTTTTTAAAACACTCTTCGCAGGATTTGAGAACAACTGGGAAAATTTATGCACTCAAAAAGTAGGATGTTGTTGAAAAGGCTAACCATAATTTAAACGTAAAAAATTCCTGTCTTTTCCAATGTTAGTGGATACATAATAGGTCTGTATTTTTATATTTTCTATAAAACGTCACACGAAAGTCTCTAAGTAGTCAAAATTCCACAGTCAGTTCACGATTAAAATATTCTGTTCACTCACTCTTCGTTTACCCTTCTATAGAAAAATTCCTGTGAAATCAGCACTAATTATAGACGAACTCCTGTCCTAAATGAACAACATATATTAAGGTCACCACTTTTTTATTTTAACAATAAATTAATATTTGCATTGTTTGATGAATGTATGAAACGTAGTACTTGAAAATGTCATTGACAATACTAACCATAAGACGTCCAAGACGTCTTGGATCTCATTCACGAAAGCGTGTCAGTAATAATTTAACTGTGTTACATGTGTAACTCTTGCACCCATCGTCCTACATTATTTGTTGGATTTAACCCAATGCCAGTCTTTCACTCTCTGCCTTTTACTCAGGACAATGGAAGATATTATTAGTTGCTTTATTATCCCATCCCCTGTTCTTGTCAATGTTTACCACGTTCCTCTTTTCGGCGATTCTGAGGAGAAACTTTTCATTATTTTTATCACTGCATGTAATTTGCGACATATTTTTGTACCAGGATATTTTAAACGATTCTGTTTCCCCCCACGTTTTTCACAGTCCATAATTCACTTCCACACAATGTTGCGCAGAAAATGTATATCCAGAGAAATTTAATAGTTCATTGAATGCCGGAGTTTGATACTAGCAGACTATTTTTGACCAGAAATGCTCTCTGGCCTATGCTAGTGTGCTATTTATCTACTTTTTGCTTCGTCCACCGTGGATTATTTTGTTGCCAAGGTAGCAGATTTGCTTTACTTCCGCAACTTCAAATTTTTCAAATGGCTCTGAACACTATGGGACTTTACATCTGAGGTCATCAGCCGGCTCCGCAACTTCATAAGCTCCTGTTATGGCTTTATGTTTATTGCAACTCTCATTTCTGTTACTCCTCGTTACCTTCGTCTTTCTCTCAATCGATGTTGTGTTCTCATTAGACTGTTCATTCCATCACCTAACCGCGCCATATAATTGTAATTCCTCTCCTGAACCTTTCATTCTCATCATTACTTGTTCCATGTGTAGACTGTAGGGTTGGAAGATTGGTACCATGCCTTACAGCCTTCTCAAACCGTTGTTGTTCTTCCAGTCTTATTTTGCCCCCTTGGTTCCTAGGCATATTGCAAAATGTACATCCTTCCCTACAGCTTACACCTACACTGAAGGAAAGAAAAGTGATTCACCCAAAAAAACGTATAATGAAATTTCGGGAATACAATTGTGCAGCTCACGTATTTAAGTGCTTATCATTGCAAGATTGCAGGTTTAAATAAGAGCGGAATAAGCCATTGCAAATATGAATAACCGGTGGAACCGCCGAATGTTGGATGCGTGCATTCTAATGTGTACACACTGTTTTGTATGTCAGTTTGTGAATGGAGTTCAATGCTTGTTGCATGTAATGGACAGTGACGGTTAATGCAGGTTGTGGATGACGCTGGAGTTGTCGTACGATGATGTCCCATATGTGTTCAATTGCAGACAGATCGGATGACACATGAGGCCAAGGCAACATCTCGACACGCTGTTGAGCATCATGGGTTACAACAGCGGTATGTGGCAAGCGTTATGCTATTCGAAGGCACCCCCTGAAATATTGTTCATGAACGGCAGCACAACAGGTAGAATCACCAGATTGTCGTACATATCTGCAGTGAGGGGCGTTGGATAACGAAGAGAGTGCTGCTACTGTCATTGCATCTCAAACCAAAACTCCAGTGTGTCTAGCACGCATGCAAGTTGGTTACAGTGCATCAACTGGCCTCCTCCTAACGAGCACACAGCCATCTTTGGCACCGAGGCAGAGCCTGTTTTCATCAGGAAACACAACAAACACAACTGAAACCACAAATGGCTATGGTTTCCGGTCACTGCAATGCACGCGACGTCTGGCTTGGAGGTGTCTGGAAGTAACCGATTTGTACCTGTTCGTTGCGTCACTGGAGTGCCAACTACTGCTCAGATTGCTGCTGCAGACGCACGATTATGCGCCAGAGTCATGCGCCGAACACTTTGGTCTTCCCCCTCTGTACTGCATCGTGGCCGTCCGGAGCCCGGTGATGTTCCCACCGTACATTATCGTGACCACCGCTGCCAGTAATCGTGTGCAGTGCCTACATTTGTGCCATGTATTTCTGCAATATCTCAGATAACATCCAGCTTCTCGTGGTCCTATTACGCGACATCGTTCGAACTTAGTTGAGGTGTTGATAATAGCGTTTTTGTCCCCTTTAAAGCGTTCTTGACTAACATCACTCCTCCATGCCCAGTCTCAAAGGAAACTAACGCTCACGACCGTTAACAGCGTGTATTTGGAGAAAATCTTTATGGCACTACTAATGCCAGCCGCGCGGGATTAGCCGAGCGGTCTTGGGCGGTGCAGTCATGGACTGTGCGGCTGGTCCCGGCGGAGGTTCGATTCCTCCCTCGGGCATGGGTGTGTGTGTTTGTCCTTAGGATAATTTAGGTTAAGTAGTGTGTTAGCTTAGGGACTGATGACCTTAGCAGTTAAGTCCCATAAGATTTCACACACACACACTAATGCGACTTACTTACTTTCCGTGTCCGGAAGTAGACTTCAGACTTCCAGAAATCAGCAGCCAGTATGGCCTTGTCATTTGCCTCCCATAAGTCATTCATTGTGCAGGGCTGGTCTAAATTTGGACAGATAAACAGGTGTTGAGGATCCTGGACAGAACCACACAGACAGAGAGTGTTCTCATTCTCATTTAGGAAACCCCATTGCTGCAGGTTTGTCTTGCACTTTGGCACTTCTACCCTCATACGGTTTAGGGTTCTCCAGACTGTGTATGGTAGGTCTCCAACAGGTAAGGATTAATTGAACATAATATAATTAATAACGATGTTATTAATACAAATGTAATAGAATCCTTGAAAGCCAGTTCTTGTTTTACATCTTTATAGGGGTTTCTCAGGTCGATTTCCCACCTTTTCAAACGATTCTCTGCAGCCGACCCTTCCAGGGCTCGGTTACCTGACAGGAAACTCTTCCTCGAACAAAGCCGTCGGTCAGCAGGCTGGTGTCCATATAAAGGATGACGCATGTCCTTTTCTTGCTTGGTTTTTTCGGCTTCGGCAGCGATGTCACGTCGTATGTTGAGCGGTGCGATTCTCATGATTAAGTACATCTTGTGCACTTATGTGACTGAAGCGAACTTACAGTAAATATCATATCTGAGATGTAGAAACACGTCTACCAACTTTTTTTATCGCACAACAGCTTCTTGATGCTGCGAATTTTTTTTCCCGTCAGTCCGTTTTTTTTTCTGAGAATTCGGACATCTTGCACACTTTTCTATTTTGTGTGTCGTGATGTTTTCAAAGCCTTGTGCAGTTACACAGTATTTTACCGCGCGCTCCTGATGGAGGAGAGTGCTGGCTCGACGCCTGGCTCTGTCGTGTAATACACTGTCCCGCCGCTGTGTGTCACGTGCAGGAGCCATGCAAAACAGTTGCAGATGCGCCGTTAATCTCTGTCCGTGTGTACGCACAGCGAGGTAGGCGTCAGCTGGGTACCCAGCGGAGGTTTCCGCTCGGACCCTGCCGCCGCCGGCTCGCCTCCACAAAGCCGCCCGCTTCCTGGCCGGGGGCGCAGCGGCGCTGTGTCTCCAGCCTGGAGGCAAGGCGACGTGCTTTTTGTGGCCACAGCCGCGTCATTAGGACGCGGGCGTTTCTTCTCTCCCGTCTCCCAGTCTGCGCACAGACGCCGTGTCCTGCCCTCCTGGGGGACTCCAGTTATTAGCGCCGCGCTGTTTGTAGAAGCCGGAGGGTGGGCTGGGGTGGGGGTGGGGGTGGTGGAGGACTACCGCCGGCGGTCCAGACTTTCGCAAACTTTTCTTCCTGCAGAAATGGACGAGACAGCCGCGCGCACAAAACGAAATATTTCATCAGCTGCGGCAAACAGCGCTCCTTCCGAGAAAGTCTCTCCCGTCCATCAAATGCTTTTGTATTCCTTCCTTTTCTCGTTTCCGAAAACAGCTACACCGCCCCCCCCCCCCCCCTCCTTGATTCCCGCAGGGTATCCTGCTCGATGATTAATCGAAATGTCTCTTATTCTGGCGTATCGGCAATTGTCCAAAGACGACTATAAACGATTTGTCTATTACGGATCAAACGCGCGAAATACGAGGGCAAGTCAAAAATCTGAGGGACTTTTCGTAAAATGAAGAACAAACCGCCTTCAGTCACAAGTTGCGTTTATTTACTGCACTATGCATTTCAAGCCCTGGAGGCTCATCTTCAGGTGCTTTTTAGTGATTTACATCATGTTTTTTTAGTTGCTTGCAGTTTGACATTGTATGATGTCTGCTTCTGTTGTGCAGTTGGTGTACACAATACACATCTTTTGCAGTACACAATGGGATATATACATAATCACGCACTTTTTCGCACTATATATATATCCCAGTATGTACTGCAAAATTAAAGATGTGTATTGTGTACACCAACTGCACAACAGAAGCAGACATCATGCAATGTTAAACTGCAAACAACTAAAAAACCTGATGTAAATCAGTAACAAGCACCTGAAGATGAGCCTCCATGGCTCGAAATGCATAGTGCAGTAAATAAACGCAACTTGTGACTGAAGGTGGTTCGTTCTTCATTTTACGAAAGTAAAACAGTCGCGGATAAAACACTGAAAAACAATGGATAAAATTAAGACATATTTATTCTAATGGCTGAAAACTGAAATATACATTATTTTTCTACATAACTTCCCTGCAAGTCAAAGCACTTTGTCCAACGTTTCACAAGTTTATCGATTCCGCCGGAGAAAAGGTTTTTTTGGTTGCACCTGTAACCAGTATTGCACCGCTTCAATGACTTCTACATCGCTTGCAAAACTTTTCCCCCTGAGTGCTTCCTTCAATGATCAAAACATATGGAAATCACTTGAAATCAGGTTTGGACTCTGTGATGGGTGTACCAGAAATTTGAATCCCTGTCCGTTTGACAGAAAGTCGCAGACCTTGTGTTGCTGCAGAATGACATCACTTTGCAGTTTTCCGCGATGTCTGGATGTGATTGTAGGTTTTAGTATGTTCAAAAATGGCTCTGAGCACTATGGGACTTAACGTCTGAGGTCATCCGTCCCCTAGAACTTAGAACTACTTAAACCCAACTACCGTAAGGAGATCACACACACCCATGCCCGAGGCAGGATTCGAACCTGCGACCGTAGCGGTCGCGCGGTTCCAGACTGTAGCGCCTAGAACCGCTCGGCCACCCCGGCCGGCTTTTAGTATGTCTCCATGCTCTTCGTCAAGTATGTGGAATTTAGGAATCCTACTACTCGGTTCGCTAGACAAATAGTTCGAACAAATCGTATTAATGAGTTTTATTACAAAATGAAAAGGTATAACAGTTAACTTTGTCAATTACACAGATGTGTCGCAGGCAAAGGGCGACATACAAAATAATCAAGCTTCTTCAATATAAACAATCCTAAGTCGCTGCTATGCAAGTGCCTAATCTTGAAGGTACTATTGAACTGGTTCGTCAACAGTCGGTCGCGGCGCTTATGTCTTCTTCACATAGAGGCCGCTGCTATCGCGTTGTCGTCCTGGAGAGAAGTCGGTCAGACTACAATTGGCTTTACGCCGTAATGGGTTCCATCTTATTTCCCAGCACATCGCAATAGTTCTCACTGCTCACAGTTTCGCGTTTTGGGGTGAAGTGAACTGCTACCACACCTTCCATGTCCCAGAATAGTGTCAGTGTAATCTTACCAGCTGATGGTTGACATTTAAATTTCTTAACTTCTGACGATGATGGGTGTTGTCAAACCATGTTCGCAGCCTTAATTTCCGGTTCATGATGATGCACACACGTTTACTGTAAAAAATCCAACTCCCTCGCGAAGATAAGGGGCCAAATGTTCACGCGCTTTATGTTGTGCTGACAGTTCTAAGGTACTCATCTACCAAACACTTTACGAAGCTATAGCCTGTAGTGTAAACACACTGAACCATGGCTGATTTGTAAAGTATTGGCGATTTCGTCCATTGTGATTCGTCTGTTTTCCATCGCCATACCCTCAACTGTTTTCCATCACCAAACCCTCAACATTTTTCCATCACCATACCCTCAATTGTTTCCATCACCATACCCTCAACTATTTTCCATCAGCACACCCTCAACTGTTTTCCATCACCACACCCTCAACTTTTTCCATCACCATACCCTCAGCTTCACATAGAGAAGTTCTTCCCTGTTTGCCTGTTTGAAGCTCTCTATCCATCTAGCTTTGCGGTAAACAACTGTCATCATATTGCGCTTTCATTCAAAAAGTAATTGCCGCAGGTTTAACACCTTCCGTAAACAAAAAGCGAACTGTTGACTTCATTTCCTCCATAGTGCAGATCGACAATGGAGCTGCCATGTTTCACGGTCTACTACAGTACAGTGACTAACGCGGGAATAAGAGTGACACGTTGTACGGCGCTGTTGCCGACGACAATGCTTCAGCTCTGGATACTAGAGGTGTTACCAAGCCCTACAGCGACAAACCGCGAAAGCCCCTTTAGTTTTTGACATCTCCTTCACATCAGCGTACAAACGTGTGCCTGTATTAAGGCGGGTGGTAGGACTATGCGCAATAACATGTAGCATTGATTTTAAACTAGTTACGGTACGGTGAAAATACTTAGCCACTGTAGTACTTGCAATCACTTCGAAATTACAATTAAAACACAGAGTCTGTCGCTTGTAATTCAAGATCGCACAGTGGTTAAGCATCACATTACGAATTCGTTTGTCTAAGACACTGTTTCGAGGTGTCTAACGGGGTATACTTTTTAGGGCTTTCTACGATACGTGTTTCTGATTAACACCGTACAGGAAACTAATATGCCTCATTTTGTGGATAAGAAAAGCAAACGTTCTACCTCTCATTTCATTTAAAATATAGTTGGGCACGAAGGCTTGCGAAATCCTCATTGTTGTAATCCTCTAGGTCCCACAAGCTGCAGACTGCTGCTGTTACGTTCTCATAGTGAGAATTGTACCTGTATGACTTCCAAACTGCTCACGTAATGTATCATTTCTGACAAACACAGAACAAAATCATGGGAGATTTGTAGTAACATAACCTATTGTTTTTTAATAATCACGTAGAAATGACGTCTTCCTTGACTTTCGGAAGGAATAGGGGACAGATAGACGCGAGTGTTTGGAAAACAAAGTACTAGCTCACTGATTTGTGATTACGTTCAAGATTTTCTGACAGGTAGAACTCGAGAGTTCATTCTTAACGTATCGGAATCGACAGACGTATTTTCGCGAAATAGGGGAGAGAGTGTCAGGGATATGATAACGCCCCCGTTAACCGCGGCGAGATCTTTTCACTAAATTTCAGTCACCAAGTTTGTCTTCATACACGAAAATATTTTAATGGCGCCAACCTATCTAGGGAGAAATGGTCACAACAATAATAACGAAATAAGAGAAAACAGACCTCGCACGGGAAGTTTCAAATGTTCGTCCTTTCCGCGCTACTCGGCAGTTGACGCAGGGACTGAAAGTTGTTCCTGAAGGTGAAAAGAGGTAACGTGTTGCGCATAAATGGACGAAGAGATCCGTTATTCTTCGATTTTGTTCTTGGTGATAAATCGTTGGAAAGAATAGCAGCCTTAAATTACGTAGGAGTAACTATTCAGAGTTACCTAAAGTCAATGATGACGTAAGATTGTGTTTGCCTTGCTTGTGCTCTGTATGTTCTAGGTCCCGCAGTTGGTGCTTGTGAACTTCTTTTTGCTTTCTATGTGCTTATTTATCTTGCCATTTTTGCTTTTTGCTGTTTGTATTTGTGCATTGCTTCATTGCCTTGTTATGCGCACTGAATCTAGAATATGAGTACAAATTCGCAATCGCCTGCTGCGCTACCTGCGGTTGAGCGAACTCATTTTATTCACTTCCAGAGCAAACAAGTGGAGCAACTGCTTGAACTGATGAATCGCTTCATGACGGTGCAGATGACTTCACACAAATTGACGGATCCAACAACAGCGCCACCGCTTGCACTGGCAGCATATAAGCCACCATTTCGTAAGTTTCACGAGGCATTGTAAGACAGGACAGTTAAATGTGCACATTCGAGATACTGACAAACATTCCCCCTTCTTCACCATGGTGGGCGTCATTATAGATAGCTTGTGCGCCAAGTTATTTCCCACATCCCGCGCTGAATTAGTCGCGTAGAAGGACCAACGGCAGTTGGTTACAAAGTATTATGAGAACAGGGTTCAAGTGGTGTTGCGTAAGCGAGAGGGAAGACATACTGTCGGTGGGTGTCTGAATTGCAAGCCTTATTAGACAGTGTAGATTCAAATGTGATTGTGGCAAATATTACAGCGATACCATGGTTCATGATGCCTTCACGCACAATGTGGCTGACCCTCAAATTCGGGAACAGATTCTTAAACACCCGTACCCTTCCTTGTAACAGATTTAGTAGATTCTAAATTATCAAGATTCAGACAGCTCGCAAACGCCAGCCCGGCGGGCCACAATC